>NW_006791298.1:68763-75238 GCF_000442215.2 Lipotes vexillifer
GTTTATTCTAATACAACAGTAGACTAGGATTGGTAAACACACGGCACATGTTCCATTATTTTCTAATCCTTTTCCCATGACAGACATTACTAATCATTTATGGTACGGAGCTGGACAAGATCTCATTCTCCACCTCTTGACTGTAAGGCAATTATACTCCAATAAAGATGTTAAAAAAAAAGAACCCCAAAATGAAAAAAAAAAAGATATCATTCTCCATTTCAATATTGTGATCCAGGCATTACCACCGATCAATCTAATTTGGCACGTGAAATAAAATCTGTTTGTCACCTGGGGTTGGAGAGATGCATGCAAATTAACATCTGAGGCAGACTTTATTAAATGCTATACAGGGGATCAATATCATCTTTCAGGAAGAAAGTGGATGGGGGAGGTTAATTGGAAATGGTGGCTTTTAAGAAAGGCTCCATGGAGAAGGTGGCATTGAGCTGGACATTGAAGAATGAGTGTATCATTCATCCATTCATTTATTTGACAACAACTCACAAATCTCCTGGTATACCAGGCACTAGGCTGAGGGCTGAGCTCAGTGCTATATTTGATTCAAATCCCAGTTCTACTGCTGAGTTTCACTATAAAAATTTAGAAAAATCACTGAAACTTTACGGGCCTAAGTCTCCTCATCTGTTCAGTAAGGAGACAAGATGAGATGATTACTAACAGACTTTCTGGCTCTTTAAATTCTGTAATGCTGTGAAGTTCACTCTGGCTAGAAACATGATAAAGTGAGTAGCCACCACCCTTTTTTAGTATTTTCTAATTCAAATTATACTATAGTCTATTGATGTATCTAAAGTTTCTGCTTGAAGTCCAGGAGTGAGAAGGAAATGAATGAGGGAAAGATGGAGAACAAAGCATGTCTCTGTCCACTAAGGCTTCAGGGATGACAATGGAGGATATTTCTGCAGAGCAGTGTGTGGGTAACTGCTTGTATTACTCATAGTAGGCTGAAGGAAGTATCCGCAACCTTCCTTGCCTTAACAACAGGTAGGGCTCTGAACCATACAGTCACTCAGAGAACCCAGGATCCTTCTATCTTGTATCCTGACCATTAGAGCCTCAGAGTCCCCTGGTGAACCCCCTATGTGCAGGCGCCTAAAAAGGAAGTTACCATGAGAAGCCACAGCTCTCCTAACTGCCTCATCTCAGATGTGACAGTGATCACTGCCATTTTCATTTCTTTGGTGAGAATTTGCCTTACAACCACACTTAGAAGCAACAGGGATAGAATTATAATAAAGCTGAATGCCAGAGGAAAAGTAAATAGGTTTTGTGAATATTGGGCATTTTCTCACACCATCACACCCCTGTAACTGATAGGTGGTGGATAACCATTTTTGTCTCATCACTCACTCAAAATATCCATTCTCCCTCCTGTCAGTTTAGAGTGGAAAAAGATACTCTCAACATTGTAAAGGACAGAATTTCTTCATTGGTACTAGGACAATTCTCTAAACAGCCATGGCTGAGCAAAACCTTCCCAGCATCATTTTCTTCATAGATAAATGATCCAAGTCCCAGGATGGAGAACATTGGGACAGACAGAATAAAGGTCCACAAAAGATGTCCATGTCCTAATACCTGGAACCTGTGTATATGTTATCTTACCTGGAAAATGGGGCTTTGAAGGTGTGATTAAGTTAAGGATTTTGAAATGGGGAGATTTATCCTGAGGTGAGCCCCCATATAAGGGTTCATATAATGGCAGAAAGAGGGCAGAAGAGAGTTAGAGAATATATGACGATGGAAGCAGAGGTCAGAGTGGTGTGATTTGAGAAAGACTCAACCAGCAAATAAAGGCTTTCAAAGAAGACCCCATGAGCCAAAGAATGTATGCAACCTCTAGAGCTGAAAAAGGCAAGGAAACATGTTAACGCAGACCTGCCGACATGTTGATTTTAGTGCAGTGAAACCCAGAGGTCATGAGGTGACCTCAAGAACTGTAAGATAATAAATTTGTGTTGTTTTAAGCCACTAAGTCAGTGGCAATTTGTTACATCAGCAATAGAAAACTAATACGGAGACACAAGACCAAAATTGCTAATAGCTAATATTTACTCAGTGCACACTGTGTTCCAGGCATTTTTCTAAGCCTTACAATTGCTAACTCATTCAACTCTTAAAATAAACCTATGAGATACACACTATTATTAATCCCATGAGGCAATGAGGAAGCTGGGGAATGGAGAGGCTAAGGACATTTCCCAAAGTCATACATCTAGTAAGTATTAGAACTAGGATAGCTTTCCATCACTGGGATCATATCATTAAAGAAAAAGTTGGATAAGATAGATTGACCAATACACACACACACACACACACACACACACACACACACACCACAATATGTTGCAACTCCTTTCTTCAAGAGCCCAGGGGTTGAGACTGCTAATATTATTTTCAGTAAATCTATAAAGAGGAAAAGCCAAACCACACTGGGGTTGGAGTCTGTTTTTCTATTCCTCAAATCTGGTCTTGGCCATGTGACTTGATTTGACCAATGGGACTTTAGTAAAAATGATGAGAGCAAAGCTTGAAAAGTGCTTGCACACTGAAATTTACCCTCTTGGTGCTTTTGGAACACAGCCACCAAAGGAAGAAGCCAGGGCTGGCTTAGTAGATGTTACAACAGGTAGTCCAGTTGCCTCTATTACCCTAGCCAAACTCCAGATATGTGAGTGAGGCCATCTGGGACCAACAAGCTGACTACAACCAGTCCTCTAGCTCAGGGGTCCCCAACCCCTGGGCCACAGACCAGTGCCAGTCTGCGGCCTGTTAGGAACTGGGCCGCACAGCAGGAAGTGAGCGGCAGGCAAGAGTGAAGCTTCATCTGCAGCTCCCCATCGCTCGCATTACCACCTGGACCTTCCCCCACCCCCTGTCTGTGGAAAAGTTGTTTTCCACGAAACTGGTCCCTGATGCCAAAAAGGTTGGGGACCGCTGCTCTAGCTGACCACAACCACATAAGTGAGCCTAGATAGGACCTGCAGAAGAACCACCGAGCTGAGCTCAGACCAAATTGTCAACCCCACAGAATCGCAAGTTAATAAATGATGAGTGTTTTAAGCCACCAAGTTTCAGAATAGCTCATTACACAGGAAAAACTAACTCAAAATCAGGCCATTGGGAAGTTACAGCACTTTGGGAACCATATTCAATTCCTTATGCCATCTCCACTAAATCCTGACTGTATTCTAAGGGATTATGTGTTGGGCTTGATGATTGAACAAATTAACTACCCTCTGAGCCTCTTTACAAATTTTGTGAAAATAAAAATACCAATCTCAACCACTGTGCTCCTAAGCAAAAGGAAATGTACTACTTTTAATCAAAAAGATAACAGATGTCATAGGAATTTTATATGTAAGAAAAATTTTCTCTATTTAACATTAACAACATCTGCAGTTTTATGAAAATGCTTAGCATTTCTGTGAAGGTCTTAGTGTCTTTTAGCCATAGTTTTCCAGTTTCCACTTTAATATCTTTAAAACAAATAGAAACTTGGTTTCTTTTTTTTTCTTAAGAAAAAATAATTGTTTGAACTATAACTCAGGACACCAGAAAGCAGTTTCTTTTTTTTTTTTTTTTTTTGGGTACGGGGGACTTGTTTATGCATTCCTAGAGTCGCCAGAAAATGTTGTACCTTGCCTCTGATTTCACCTAGGGAAATTATACTTCCCTATTTTCCACAACCTTCTAATGCCACTGTGCAAAAATCAAATTGTTTTTCTAGAAGTCGCCAGTAACATTTCACATTTTAAGCAACACAAAAAAAGAAGCATGGTTCTGGCTCATTCAGTGATTTATGACTAACCCCTTCTGAGCAATTCCTATTTATACATTCATTTGTCGTGTCTCTTGGTGATATATTTTTGGCAGCGTCACTGGACACAATATAGAGTGTCCCATTTCTTCCTCTGAATCATAAGAAAACATTTAGCAGAAGTGAAATGATATTGCCTTTTAATTTTCTTGTAGAAATCTATGGTTTGTGTAACATGACTCAGTCCAGTTCTGATTAATGGGGATGCATTTTACTCTCTGCAACTGCCAAGTCCACAGGTATTAAAAGCTCTCACAATCCAAATACTGGAATTAAATGCAAAGCCCCGTGAGCTCAGAATTTACTGCTCTAAGGAAGAGATTACAAAGGAATTGGAAATAAATCCAGTGGTAAATTTAAAGAGGTTCCTGAGCTACTGTTTTCTCCTGAAATGGATTCCTTGTGACCCTGGTGGATAAGTTGCTTGGATGAGAGCTGACCCCAAACTAACCTTTGTATTAGCAGTGATGTAAGCAATGACCCCCTGCAGCTACGTGATTATCACATACAAGTTTGGAGGCTGATGTACTATATACAAGATAGGATTATCCTGTTGGGAGCATCAATGGTGAAGTCATGCTTAATGTCATTTACCCTCAGACAGGAGACCTGAACACAGAAACAGTTCCTCTCAAAGCATTGCCCTGACCACATTAGTATCTCTGCCCAAACTTTGATCATTCTCTGATGCTTATGAAAATAAATTCAAAGCCCTTAACTGGATGTAAAATTGTCCCCCAGTATTGACATTCACAAACCCCATTTTCAGACAAGACATTTCCTATCCCTTTTCCTCCATCTGCTTTGTTCATCATGCTCCCCCTTACTGGAAAAAACATCTGTTATGTTTCAAGGCTCTCTGATGCTACTTCCTCAGTGACATGATCCACCTTCCCTCAGCTGGAACTGATGTCTTTATCCTTTTAAATGCTCTAGCATTTTTCGCACTTTTGTAGGACTCTAGTCAGCTCAGGCTGCCATAACAAAATACAGTAGACTGGATACCATAAACAACAGAAATTTTTTCTCACAGTTGTAGACATTAGAAGTCAAAGATCAGGGTTCTGGCTGATTCAGTTTCTCTTGAGAGCTCTCTTCCTCATTTGCAGACAGCAGCCTTCTCACTGTGTCTTCACATGGCCCTTTCCTCAGTAGGTGTGTGCAAAGAGAGAGCAAGGTGTTTGGAGTCTCATAAAGACACTAATCCCATCAGATCAGAGCCCCACCCTTATGAACTCATTTAACCTTAACTACTACCTTAGAGGCCCCATCTCTAAATACAGCCACACTGGGGGCTAGGGCTTCAACATATGAAATTTGGGAGGACACATTCAGCCCACAAGTACCTACTAATTATTCTTTTTAATTAATTCAAAAATATTTATTAAGCAACAATGCACCACTATACTACGTGCTGGGAATAGAAAGATGAATAAATAATAGTTCTTGATTTTAATAGTTCAAAAACTGGTAAAGGAAAAAGGAATGTAAAGTAATACTCACTATGATTACAATAAGGTTTAATTAGCATGATCAGTCATTATGGACATGCATATCTTATTTCCCCTTTTAAAACTTAAGCTACTTGAGCTAAGTGTAAGAAATGTCTCCTGAGAAAACATGGGTAGAGATTTGAGTCTTGATGAGATGCTTATCTCTACAGAGACTCTAGTTTAGTCTCTCAGGGATACATATGTTTTTTTCTGGATACTCCAGAAAAAAAGCTCCCTTTTTTTTTTTTTTAACATCTTTATTGGGGTATAATTGCCTTACAATGGTGTGTTAGTTTCTGCTGTATAACAAAGTGAATCAGCTACACATATACATATATCCCCATATCTCTTCCCTCTTGCGTCTCCCTCCCACCCTCCCTATCCCACCCCTCTATGTGGTCACAAAGCACCGAGCTGATCTTCCTGTGCTATGCGGCTGCTTCCCACTAGCTATCTATTTTACATTTGGTAGTGTATATATGTCTATGACACTCTCTCACTCCCTTTTTACTATTAACACCATCCTCAGCCTAAATCCCTAGGTGGTTCCTCTACTGTGCAATGCTGGGTTAAATAACTGAAACCATTTTCATTCCTTTCTATATCCTGCCCCTCTATCATCTCAAGCAGAACTAGTTTAAATATCCACTCCAGGCAGTCTTCTAGCTGGGACTCCCCTTGTTATATTTGTCCTTCCAAGGGCAAAGGCTGTTCCCAGTATACCACTAGTACACCTCATCTTACCATGACCTTAGTCTGAGAGAGTGGATCCAAGTTTAAATATGCTTCTGTTGGAAGGTGCACTACTGCCTATGGTGATTCCATTGTTCAACCTTTAAATATATGTTTTGTTCTTGAAACATAACAGCTCCTCCTTACCTAAGAGAGTGGTGATGGCCAGTGATGGGGGATAAGTAGAGGGCAGCTATAGGCCTGGAGGTCTCCCTAGAGGTTAGAGAGGGTGACCCACACCAAGGCCTATCATTGATTTATCTGTACATATATCACAGCACCTAACCCAGGGCCTGGCCCATAGTAGGTGTTCAGACAATGCTTTTTTTTTTTTTTTTTTGCGGTCACGGGCCTCTCACTGCTGTGGCCTCTCCCGTTGCGGAGCACAGGCTCCAGACGCGCAGGC
>NW_006791298.1:75316-105182 GCF_000442215.2 Lipotes vexillifer
TTGCGGTACACGGGCCTCTCACTGTTGTGGTCTCTCCCGTTGCGGAGCACAGGCTCCGGACGTGCAGGCTCAGCAGCCATGGCTCACGGGCGCAGCCGCTCCGCAGCACGTGGGATCTTCCCGGACCGGGGCACGAACCCGTGTCCCCTGCATCGGCAGGCAGACTCTCAACCACTGCCACCAGGGAAGCCCCAGACAATGCTTATTAAATGACTAAATGAAGTAATTACTGGCTTATTCCCTGCCAAAGAGTTTATTCACTTTCTTAGACATGGTCATAAACAAACCGTATAATCTAATGTTTGTAATTGGACTTGAAGATCACTGAACCAAATTCCCACTCATTCTCTTTCCATCTGAGTATCGTATACATAACTGGATAAAATCCATCCTCTGTAACGTACAGTAACCTTAGGGCTCCCAGAAGACTTCTTCAGACAACAAGACACCTGCTGCTTTACAACTCATGTTCAACAATAGCCCAGATTGCTATAACCAGCTACACAGGCTTCTAATCACCAAGCTTGTTGCAGCAACCGCGCCTCCAGCCCATAAGCACCTCCAAATGGGGTGTTGATTGTATTGCATAATGCTTTCCAGAAAAGGATCAGTGCATCAGAAATATGAAAAGGACAGATTGTCCTGATCTTCGTCTTAACCTCAGAGCTAACTGGCAAGCAGAATTCCACTAAATTTACCCATCTCTCAACAACTATTTATAGAGGTAGTTTGGTATGCTGAGGCCTACATTAACATTTTTCCCTAACATCTTATTAAAAGTTTTAAACACACATTAAATTTGACAAAATTTACTGTGAACACTCATATTTCTGCCACTTAAATTCTACAATTAACATTTTCCTATACTGGCTTTATCACATATTACCAGTTACAGACTGAATGTGTTCCCTAAAAAATTATACTTTGTTTAAGCTCTAACCTCCAATGTGATTGTATTTGGAGACGGGGCCTTTGGGAGGTAATTAGGTTTAGATTAGGTCATGAGCATGGACCCTTCTGATGGGTTAGTGGCCTTATGAGAATAGGAGGAGAGAACTCATGCCCCAACCCTCCAAACACAGACAGCAAGAAAGTAGGCTGTCTGAAAGCCAGGAATAGAGCTCTCATCTGAATTTACTGGCACCTTCATTATGGACTTTTGGCCTCTAGAACTGTGAGAAAATAAATATCTGTTGTTTAAGCTACTTAGTCTGTAGTATTTTTCTACGGTAACCTGAGTTAATACAGATTTTGGTCCCAAGAAGTAGGGTGCTGCTGTAACAGATACCTAAAATGCAAAAGCTGCTTTGGAAAGGAGTAACAGGTAAAATCTGGAGCAGTTTTGAGGTGTGTGCTAAAAATATGGAGGCTAAGCATGATTCTGGTGAGAGTTCAGAAAGAAAAGAGCTGGAGAGAAAGCTTCCAGCTTCTGAGAATGTATGAAAATCATGAGTAGGGTGTTGGTAGAATATGGGCATTAAAGGCCATTCTGGTGAGGTCTCTGACAGAAACAAGGAACATGTTATTGGAAGCTGGATGAAAGGTGATCCTTATTATGAAGTGGCAAAGAACTTGGCTAAATTGTGTTCATGTTCTAGTGTTTTGTGGAAGGTTGCACTTGAAAGCAAGGAGAGGAAATGGATTCTTCTAACCTAGAGCCTCCAGAAAGGATACAGAACTGTTACGTCTTGATTTTAGCTTAGTGAGATTCATGTCAGACTTCTCAACCACAGAACTGTGAGATAATATGTGTGGTTTTAAGCCAGTAAGGATTTTGTCATTTGTTACAGCAGACATAGGAAATTAACACAGAGGTAGATATTCACATATTCTCATATCTTCACGTATTATTATGATGCTATATGACGAGCCCTATGATGTAAGTAGGTACCCACTTATGTTAGAGCACGGTCAAGGAAGGATGTGAATCCTTCTCAACAGATGAACAAGAAAGAGTATATCATGCAGACAAGCAGACAAGCAGACAGAAGGAACATTTCTGTAAAGTCCCAGAGACTTGAAGAAATGTAATGTATTCTTGAAATGGTAAACTGTATGAAAAGTTATAGCAGTCATTTTTAATCCTTTCAAAGCCTCTCTTTTTCTAACAAATATTTTGTAGCTCCTCTTTATTACTCTGAAACAAAATACAGTTATTATAACCTACTCCAGATGTATGCATATATTTATTTATGTACATATACCTATTATATTTATATTATATATCTTATGTAAATATATATTCATATATACAATTAGAGTCTTGACCATAAGGGAGGAATAAAAGTAATTTACAATAAAATAATATATATTTCAATATAGAATTGCTTCTCAGCATGACTACCTCTGAATATATAATAAAGTAGCCATTTGCTTATATCTGTGCCTAGTTTCACAGTGAATGCAACAGGTGTAAGTGCAAAGTAACACACATGTTATACTGGTAACTCAGATTCCATAAGTGCTGTTGTCATCAATGACAGTGTTTTCCAAAAACGGTGATAAAATATCGGTATATTTCTGGAAAACCAAAGTATACTTTTTTCAATGTAAAACATAGTTGCATTTCCTAGAAAAATCAAAGTAAAGTAAAATTATGTTTTAAAAAAAGGTGAGTTCAGGAGAAAGAACTTCAGGGAAAGATTATTGAAATTAAAATGAGTGGATGAAGAGAAGCTTTCTGTCTGTGCCTCTGGTGGCTGAGGGACATGGTAGTGCTTGAGCCTGCTGTGGACCTGAAATTATAGAGAGACAGCTGAGGACAAAAGTAAGCATGAGTCTTTGGTGAGATCATTGAGCTACTGAATTTAATAAACCCTAGAAACTCCCTATGTTCAAAATTATAACATAAGACACATTCTTTTATTAGGTCAATTCTATTTTTTTCCCTATTACAGCCCAAAGCAATGCAATGTACACACTGAGGATGTGAGTCTGTCACTGTGTCGCAGGCTGACTAGGTGTAGCAGATGCTGTCAGTGGCCTATCCTTATCTTTCTCAGAGCTGTTATGAGAATATGATAAACTATGCAAAAAAAGAAAAACTAAACATTTCTGGGCACATGTTCAGTTTTCCATAATTGATAGTCTTTGCTCATATTATACAAAAGATAAGCATAAGGTATAGGAGCTGTATAGTAGACTCCTAGTGCTACTGTAACTAATCACCACAAACTTAGTGGCTTAAAACAATGCAAACTGGGCTTCCCTGGTGGTGCAGTGGTTGAGAGTCTGCCTGCCGATGCAGGGGACACGGGTTCATGGCCCGGTCCGGGAGGATCCCACATGCCGCGGAGCGGCTGGGCCCGTGAGCCATGGCCGCTGAGCCTGCGCGTCCGGAGCCTGTTGCTCCGCAATGGGAGAGGCCACAACAGTGAGAGGCCCGCGTATCGCAAAAAACAACAAAAAAAAAAACAATGCAAACTGATTATCTTACAGTTCTGTAGTTCAGAAGTCCAAAACAACTTTCACTAGGCTAAAACCAAGGTGTCAGGCAGGCTGCACTCCTTTCTGGAGGTTGTAGGAGAGAAGCTATCCCTTTGCCCCTTCTGGTTTCTAAAGGCTTCCCTTTCTCTATATTCCTTTCTCTATGTTCCTAAACAGCAATCTCATCATTCTAACCCCAGTTCCAGTCATCACATCTCCTTCTCTGCCTCTGACTCCCCTGCGTCCCTCTTATAAGGACCCTAATGATTATATCTGGTCCACCAGGATAATCCAGGATATACTCCCATCTTAGGATCTGTGAATAATCACATCTGCAAAGTCACTTTTGCCATGTAAGGTGACACTCACGTAGGTCCTGCCTACCACACATTGGAAGAGAGTAATAGCTGGATTCAATGGTACCAGATGGTTAGAAGAGCATTTTGAAGAAAAGAATTAGGTGTCCTTCCTTATACATCTTAAGCTTTGTACCACCATAGAAGTGCTGGCTTCAGGCACAGTTCGGTCCATGTACTCAAACAACATCAGGAATGTTTCCCTTTTTTATCCCTTGACTCTGTTTTCCTCTGAGTGTTCTTCATTCTTGGGCAGGTAGGCAGGCAAAATGGCCATCAGCAGTCCCAGGTACATATTCTAAGAGTTAAGGACCCCACAGAAAAGAGAAAAGTTTCTCTTGAGTAAAAACAGCCTTATTCCCCAATAGTTTTATCAAAAAACCAGGACCAGCTGACTCTGATAGGCCTGACAAAGTTCCTATGCTCATGCCCAGAGCCAGCATATGGGGCTAGTGCTAATCAAATCACAGAAACTAAGAGTGAAGTGTTTCTCCAAAAATAAATCAGGGCGTTGTGATCAGAGAAAGAAGGAATGGATGCTGAGTGGGCAAAACTACAGATACTCTTCCTAACTCCCTTTATAATGGCTGGTAATCAGCCCTCTCGTGCCCCTTTTGGGAGGGAGTACCAGATATTTGTGCTTTTGTCTTCCTTACTATGGTGAGCAAAGTCTCCTGGCAATGACAAAGTGCTACACAGCCAAACTAAGTAGATTTAGAAAGAGAACAGAAGCAGATTTCATTCCCAAGCATGAGGAACCATCCTGCTCTTCCACAGATATGCCTAATCTCTTTTTTATTTTTGTAGAAAGAAGAGTGAATTTTATGTTTGCTGAGGGTCCAGGGAACCACTTGGAGGTTCCAGAAGCTCTGGCTCATAGACAGGTGTTCAGAAGCTAAGAAAGAAAAGTGAAGAGTTGCAAACCTGGGACTCTTTCCTAGAGTGACTTCATGGGTCTCAGGATACATATAGTTTAAGCAGAAGGCTATGGAGGCAGATGGCTTGGGTGGGACCCCAGCTTCATCGTTTTCCCACTCTGTGGAGCTTAGTCTATCTCCCTAAACCCATTTTCCTCATCTGTGAAATATATATCATAATAGCACCTAACTTGTGTGATTAGTTCAAAAATTAAATGTTAGCTAGCGTATCAGGACTGCTGTGCAGAAAGTATTTTTAGACATGGTCTAATTCCTCCCACAAGCCTGAAAATGTTGACTCACCGGCCAAATGTCACACAGATATAGGTGAACCAGTAGGGACTAGAATACATTCCTTTCAGCAGCCACACTAGTGTAGGGTCAACTGATGCTGGAGTGACCATGAAACTAGCTCTCAAGAAGCTCTTACTACAGGCAAGTTACTCCACTGCATTGGAGATTTATAAGCATCATTTTATAAAAACTTCACAATAACTCTAAAATAATCCTTGCTGGAACATATGGGAAAACTGAAAGTCAGTGACATTAAACCGCTCAGTCCAAAGCACATAGTTTTAAATAGTAGAACCAAGTCTGTTGTTTGGGGATTTTTTAAACATCTTTATTGGAGTATAATTGCTTTATATTGTTGTGTTAGTTGCTGCTGTATAACAAGTTAATCAGCTATACGTATACATATATCCCCATATTCCCTCCCTCTTGTATCTCCCTCACACCCTATATACCCCACCCCTCTAGGTGGTCACAAAGCACTAGCTGATCTCCCTGTGCTATGCGGCTGCTTCCCATTAGCTATCTATTTTACATTTGGTAGTGTATATATGTCAATGTCACTCTCTCGCTTCGTCCCAGCTTACACTTCCCCCTCCCCATGTCCTCAAGTCCATTCTCTACATCTGAGTCTTTATTCCTATCCTACCCCTAGGTTCTTCAAAACCATATTTTTTCCTTAGATTCCATATATATGTTTTAGCATACGGTATTTAGTTTTTCTATTTTTGACTTACTTCACTCTGTATGACAGACTCTAGGTCCATCCACCTCACTACAAATAACTTCAATTTCATTTCTTTTTATGGCTCAGTAATATTCCATTGTATAAATGTGCCACATCTTCTTTATCCACTCATCAGTCAATGGACACATAAGTTGCTCCCATGTCCTGGCTATTGTAAGTAGTGCTGAAATGAACAAAAACATAATTTTTTAATTATGGTTTTCTCAGGGTATATGCCCAGGAGTGGGATTGCTGGGTTGTATGGTAGTTCTATACTTAGTTTTCTAAGGAACCTCCATACTGTTATCCATAGTAGCTGTATCAATTTACATTCCCACCAACAGTGCAAGAGGGTTCCCTTTTCTCCACACCCTCTCCAGCATTTATTGTTTGTAGATTTTTTGAGGATGGCCATTCTGACCAGTGTGAGGTGATACCTAATTGTAGTTTTGCATTTCTCTAATGATTAATGATGTTGAGCATCCTTTCATGTGTTTGTTGGCAATCTGTATATCTTCTTTGGAGAAATGTCTATTTAGGTCTTCTGCCCATTTTGGGATTGGGTTCTTTTTCTGATATTGAGCTGCATGAGGTGCTTATATGTTTTGGACATTAATCCTTTGTCAGTTCCTTCATTTGCAAATATTTTCTCCCATTCTGAGGGTTGTCTTTTGGTCTTGTTTATGGTTTCCTTTGCTGGGCAGAAGCGAAAGTATCATTAGGTTCCACTTGTTTATTTTTGTTTTTATTTCCATTCCTCTGGGAGGTGGGTCAAAAAGGATTGTGTTGTGATTTATGTCATAGAGTATTCTGCCTATGTTTCCCTCTAAGAGTTTTATATTGTCTGGCCTTACATTTAGGTCTTTAATCCATTTTGAGTTTATTTTTGTGTGTGGTGTTAGGGAGTGTTCTATTTCCTTTCTTTTACATATAGCTGTCCAGTTTTCCCAGCACCACTTATTGAAGAGGCTGTCTTTTCTCCATTGTATATTCTTGCCTCCTTTATCAAAGATAAGTTGAGCATATGTGCGTAGGCTTACCTGTTTTCTATCCTGTTCCATTGATTTATATTTCTGTTTTTGTGCCAGTACCATACTGTCTTGATTACTGTAGCTTTGTAGTATAGTCTGAAGTCAGAGAGCCTGGTTCCTTCAGCTCCGTTTTTCTTTCTCAAGATTGCTTTGGCTATTCGAGGTCTCCTGTGTTCCTATAAAAATTGTGAAATGTTTTGCTCTAGTTCTGTGAAAAATGCCACTGGTAGTTTGATGGGGATTGCAATGAATCTGTAGATTGCTTTGGGGAGTATAGTCATTTTGACAATGTTGATTATTCCAACCCAAGAACATGGTATATATCTCCATCTGTTTGTTGCATCTTTAATTTCTTTCATCAGTGTCTTATAGTTTTCTGCACACAGCTCTTTTGTCTCCTTTGGTAGGTTTATTGCTAGGTATTTTTTTCTTTTTATTGAAATGGTAAATGGGATTGTTTCCTTAATTTCCCTTTCAGATTTTTCATCATTAGTGTATAGGAATGTAAGAGATTTCTGTGCATTAATTTGGTATCCTGCTACTTTACCAAATTCATTGATTAGCTCTAGTAGTTTTTGGGTAGCATCTTTAGGATTCTCTATGTATAGTATCATGTCATCTGAAAACAGTGACAGCTTTACTTCTTCTTTATCAATTTGTATTCCTTTTATTTCTTTTTCTTCTCTGATTGCTGTGGCTAAAACTTCCAAAACTATGTTGAATAAGAGTGGTGAGAGTGGACAACCTTGTTTTGTTCCTGATCTTAGTGGAAATGGTTTCAGTTTTTCACCACTGAGAACGATGCTGGCTGTGGGTTTGCCATATATGGTCTTTATTATTCTGAGATAAGTTCTCTCTATGCCTACTTTCTGGAGGGTTTTTATCATAAATGGTTGTTGAATTTTGAAAGGAAAAAGAAAAGAAAAAGCTTTCTCTACATCGATTGAGATGATCATATGATTTTTCTCCTTCAATTTGTTAATATGGTGTATCACATTGATTGATTTGCATATATTGAAGAATCTTTGCATTCCTGGGACAAACCCCGTTGATCATGGTTTATGATCCTTTTAATGTGCTGCTGGATTCTATTTGGTAGTGTTTTGTTGAGGATTTTTGCATCTACACTCATCAGTGATATTGACCTATAGTTTTTTTTTTTGTAACATCTTTGTCTGGTTTTGGTATCAGGGTGATGGTGGCCTTGTAAAATGAGTTTTGGAGCGTTTCTCCCTCTGCTATATTTTGGAAGAGTTTGAGAAGGATAGGTGTTAGGTCTTCTCTAAATGTTTGATAGAATTTGCCTGTGAAGCCATCTGGTCCTGGGCTTTTGTTTGTTGGAAGATTTTTAATCCCAGGGTCAATTTCAGTGCTTGTGATTGGTTGGTTTAAATTTTCTATTTCTTCCTGGTTCAGTCTCAGAAGGTTGTGCTTTTCTAAGAATTTGTCCATTTCTTCCAGGTTGTCCATTTTATTGGCATATAGTTGCTTTTAGTAATCCCTCATGATCCTTTGTATTTCTTCAATGTCAGTTGTTACTTCTCCTTTTTCATTTCCATTTCTGTTGATTTGAGTCTTCTCGCTTTTTTCTTGATGAGTCTGGCTAAAGGTTTATCAATTTTGTTTATCTTCTCAAGGAACCAGCTTTTAGTTTTATTGATCTTTGTTATCATTTACTTCATTTCTTTTTCATTTATTTCTGATCTCATCTTTAAGATTTGTTTCCTTCTGCTAACTTTAGGATTTCTTTTTTCTTCCCTCTCTACTTGCTTTAGGTATAAGGTTAGGTTGTTTATTTGAGATGTTTCTTGTTTCTTAAGGTAGGATTTTATTGCTATAAACTTCCCTCTTAGAACTGCTTTTGCTGCATCCCATAGGTTTTTGGACATAGTGTTTTCACTGTCCTTTGTTTCTAGACATTTTTTTGATTTCCTCTTTGATTGCTTCAGTGATCTCTTGGTTATTTAGTAGTGTATTGTTTAGCCTCCATGTGTTTGTATTTTTTACAGTTTTTTTTTTTCCTGTAATTGATCTCAATCTAGTCTCATAGCGTTGTGGTCAGAAAAGGTACTTGATACAATTTGAATTTTCTTAAATTTACCAAGGCTTGATTTGTGACCCAAGATATGATCTATCCTGGAGAATGTTCCATGAGTACTTGAGAAGAAAGTGTATTCTGTTGTTTTTGGATGGAATGTCCTATAAATATCAATTAAGTCCATCTTGTTTAATGTATCATTTAAAGCTTCTGTTTCCTTATTTATTTTCATTTTGGATGATCTGTCTACTGGTGAAAGTGGGGTGTTAAAATCCCCTACTATGGTTGTGTTACTGTCCATTTCCCCTTTTATGGCTGTTAGCATTTGCCTTGTGTATTGAAGTGCTCCTATGTTGGGTGCATAAATATTTACAACTATATATCCCCTTCTTGGATTGATCCCTTGATCATTATGTAGTGTCCTTCTTTGTCTCTTGTAATAGTCTTTATTTTAAAGTCTATTTTGTCTGATATGAGAATTGCTACTCCTGCTTCCTTTTGATTTCCATTTGCATGGAATACCTTTTTCCATCCCCTCATTTTCAGCCTATATGTGTCCCTAGGTCTGAAGTGGGTCTCTTGTAGACAGCATATATACAGGTCTTGTTTTTGTATCCATTCAGCCAGTCTATGTCTTTTGGTTGGAGCATTTAATCCATTTACATTTAAGGTAATTATCAATATGCATGTTCCTACTACCATTTTCTTAATTGTTTTCAGTTTGTTATTGTAGGTCTTTTACTTCTCTTGTGTTTCCTGCCTAGAGAAGTTCCTTTAACATTTGTTGTAAAGCTTGTTTGGTGGCGCTGAATTCTTTTATCTTTTGCTTGTCTGTTAAGGTTTTAATTTCTCCATCAAATCTGAATGATATCCTTCCTGGGTAGAGTAATCTTGATTGTAGGTTTTTCCCTTTCATCAATTTAAATATGTCCTGCCACTCCCTTTTGGCCTGCAGAGTTTCTGCTGAAAGATCAGTTGTTAACCTTATAGAGATTCCCTTGTATGTTATTTGTTGCTTTTCCCTTGCTGCTTTTAATATTTTTTCTTTATGTTTTTGATAGTTTGATTAATATATATCTTGGCATATTTCTCCTTGGATTTATCCTGTATTGGAGTCTCTGTGCTTCCTGGACTTGATTGACTATTTCCTTTCCCATACTAGGGAAGTTTTCAACCATAATCTTTTCAAATATTTTCTCAGTCCCTTTCTTTTTCTCTTCCTCTTCTGGGACCCGTATAATTCTAATGTTGGGTTTTTAATGTTGTCCCAGAGGTCTCTGAGACTCTCGTCAATTCTTTTCATTCTTTTTTCTTTATTCTGCTCTGTGGCAGTTATTTCCACTCTTTTATCTTCCAGATCACTTATCTGTTCTTCTTCCTCTATTATTCTGCTATTGATTCCTTCTAGGGAATTTTTAATTTCATTTATTGTGTTGTTCATCATTGTTTGTTTGCTCGTTAGTTCTTATAGATCCTTGTTAAATGATTTTTGTATTTTCTCCATTCTATTTCCTAGATTTTGGATCCTCTTTACTATCATTATTCTGAATTCTTTTTCAGGTAGAATGCCTATTTCTTCTTCATTTGTTGGTTTTGGTGGGTTTTTACCTTATTCCTTCATCTGCTGCATATTTCTCTGTCTTCTCATTTTGCTTAACTTATTTTGTTTGGGGTCTCCTTTTCACAGTCTGCAGGTTCATAGTTCCCACTGTTTTTGGTATCTGCCCCCAGTGGGTAAGGTTGGTTCAATGGGTTGTGTCAGCTTCCTGGTGGAGGGGACTGGTGCCTGTGTTCTGTTGGATAAAGCAGGATCTTTTCTTTCTGGTGGGCAGGACCATATCTGGTGGTGTGATTTGGGGTGTCTGTTACCTTATTATGATTTTAGGCAGCCTCTCTAATGGGTGGGGTTGTGTTCCTGTCTTGCTAGTTGTTTGGCATGGGGTGTCCAGTACTGGAACTTTGCTGTTCGTTGAGCGGAGGTGTGTCTTAGTGTTGAGGTGGAGATCTCTGGTAGAGCTCAAGCTGATTGATATTATGTGGTCCAGGAGGTCTCTGGTGGTCCAATGTCCTGAACTCATCTTTCCCACCTCAGAGGCTTAGGCCTGACCCCCAACTGGAGCACCAAGACCCTGTAAGCCATGTGACTCAGAAGAAAAGTGAGAAAAACACAGAAAGAAAGGAAATAAAATAAAATTATTAAAATAAAAAATTTAAAACATATTATTAAAATAAAAAATAAAAAAAAGAAGAAAGCAACCAAGCCAATACAAATCCACCAGTGATAACAAGTGCTAAAAACTAAACTAAGATAACCATAGAAATCAGAAACTAGTCAGTTGCATACAGCAAACCCCAAGTCTACAGTTGTTCCCAAAGTCCACCTCCTCAATTTTGAGATGATTCATTGTCTATTCAGGTATTCCACAGTTGCAAGGTACATCAAGTTGATTGTGGAGATTTAATCCACCGCTCCTGAGGCTTCTGGGAGAGATTTCCCTTTCTTTTCTTTGTTCGCACAGCTCCTGGGGGTTCAGCTTTGGATTTGGCCCCACCCCTGCATGTAGGTCACCCTCTGGCCTCTTTTCTTTGCTCAGACAGGAGGGGGTTAAAGGAGCATCTGATTAGGGGCTCTGGCTCACTCATGCCAGGGGCAGGGAGGGGTATAGAATGCAGGGTGAGCCTGCTGCAGCAGAGGCCAGCATGACATTGCAACAGCCTGAGGTGTGCCAGGTGTTCTCTCGGGGAAGTTGTCCCTGGATCACGGGACCCTTGCCGTGGCGGGCTGCACAGGCTCCTGGGAGGGGAGGTGTGGTTAGTGACCTGTGCTTGCACACAGGCTTCTTGGTGGCTGCAGCAGCAGCCTTAGCGTCTCATGCCCATCTCTGGTGTCCATGCTGATAGCCGCCGCTCATACCCGTCTCTGGAGCTCGTTTAGGTGTGCTCTGAATCCCCTCTCCTTGTGCAAACTGAAACAATGGTCTCTTGACTCAGGCAGTTCCAGACTCTTTCTCGGACTCCCTCCCGGCTAGCCGTGGTGCACTAGCCCCCTTCAGGCTGTGTTCACGCTGCCAACCCCAGTCCTCTCCCTGGGATCCGACCTCCGAAGCCCGAGCCTCAGCTCCCAGCCCCCGCCCGTCCCGGCGGGTGAGCAGACAAGCCTCTGGGGCTGGTGAGTGCCGGTTGGCACTGATCCTCTGTGCGGGAATCTCTCCGCTTTGCTCTCTGCACCCCTGTTGCTGTGCTCTCCCCCGAGGCTTTGAAGCTTTCCCCCTCCGCCACCTGCAGTCTCCGCCCATGAAGGGGCTTCCTAGTGTGTGGAAACCTTTCCTCCTTCACAGCTCCCTCCCACTGGTGCAGGTCCCGTCCCTATTCTTTTGTCTCTGTTTTTTCTTTTTTCTTTTGCCCTACCCAGGTATGTGGGGAGTTTCTTGCCTTTTAGGAAGTCTGAGGACTTCTGCCAGCATTCAGTAGGTGTTCTGTAGGAGTTGTTCCACATATAGAAGTATTTTTGATGTATTTGTGGGGAGGAAGGTGCTCTCCATGTCTTACTCCTCCACCATCTTGAAGGTCCTCTTCACCAAGTCTGATTTTAAGCCTCTGTACACTCTTACTGACCTTCCTCACTCATGCAAGCACAGCGGGGTAAAGATCAGGACAGGGAGAAACAGATACTAACAAGCCATGTTGAAGGAAAATCCATAGCCAGAATTCCCAGCAGACGGAAGTTGGTGTTTGAACTCAGGTAACTTGTAGTTCAAGTGTATAGCCAAGATACATGGAAAACATGTATAAGGATGGAAAATACTTACTTTGTGCTTTCTATATTCTGTGTAATGTTATGCAGCTTAGCTTATTTTATTAATAAAATCATTTCATTTACAGTAGTATTGGCTTGATTTTATACATGAGGAATCCAGGAAATTGAGAAAGCTTAGCAATTTTGGAATAGCTCAGCAATTTTCCCAGGACCAGCTTGCTAGTGAGTGGTAGATCCAGGATACAAACATAGGCCTAGATGCTTGATCAGGACTCCTTCCATCAAGCCACACAAAGAAAAACTCTAAACAAGTGCCCAGCCAGCAGCTGCACAGAGCTCATATACACAGCTCGGCAGGACTCACATGCCTGCAGTTTTCTTCCTTTCTTGCCTGTTACAGTCCTGGTGTTACCAGTGTATTTAATTCTTGCAATTTGCACTGTTTTTCACAATCTCTTCTCATTCCCTAGAAGTACTTTCTCAATAGCTATACTGTTTGTCATGAAACTAGGCCTAAAGAATGTGTGGAAATTAACCCACATGCTGCTAAACCTGAGTTCAGAGAGCCCAACTGATGCAAAACTACTGGAACACGTCCCACAAGCAGGAGCCACCATACAAGGAGCTGGTTCTTGTTCTGGACCTTTAATCAGCTCCCCTATAAGTCAGGGGTGGTGGAAGGGAAGCTTACTGTCCTTAGACAGTGTTCTCTGTTGCTTATATGGTAAGAGGGAAATAAAAGTCCAGTGTACTCTGTTTCCCCTATGTATATACCATTGTCTGTAATACAGAGATGACTATGACCCAGACACTGTCCTCAAGAGATTCATAGTCTGGTGGAAGCAACAGGCCAAGCAATAATTATAACAACACAGGAAGCATGAGGTCCATGGGACCCAGGAGCAGGGCCAGCTTCAAGGTCATGCGATTTGTGTAGCTGCACAGGGCCCTGTGCTTCGTAGGGTCCCTGTTTGGTTTAACGTTCTGTTATTACTGCCTTGAAATTCTTGAACAAGAGACCCCATTTTCATTTTGTACTGGGCCCTACAAATTATGGAGCCTGTCCTGCATGACACACGTTCCTTGCCTATACTGTTGGTGACAGAAATGACCCAAGCAAATGTGATACCCCTTGAAGGTTAGAAAACAATAAGAAAGTGGGAGAGGACACTACTTTTACTTTTGCAAAGAGGTGTTGAAGAATGGGAGGAGGCAAGAACTCCCAGTATTTCTGGATAAATAAATGAGAAGCCTGGGACAGAGAATAGAATGCATAGGAGTTGGGAAGGAAAAAGTAGGTGGAGTCAGAACAGAGTTTGCTTTGGATGGCATCCTCAGGAGTGGGAGTTTTATCTTGTAAGTGATAAGGAACTCCTGGAGAGATGACGGGGGAGTGGCAGAGTAGACCATCATTTTAGAGAAACTGCAATGGGTGAAAAATGAATTTTAAAATTTAAAATTTTACCCTTTAAAAAAAGGGTAAGTGTGAAACAGAGAGTGACAAATTAATAGGCAGTGGTAGCCATCCAGCCAAGCAGTGAGGACAGCAATAGGAAAGGAGAGGAAATAATGAAGCAAAGAAATATTTAGGAAATAAAATTCCTATAATGGGGCATGACAAACATTTCAAGTTTTCTGCCTTATATTGATTTTCTTCTTCCTCCTTATTAATACATAACTCAATTTGAGGGTGGACAGTAAGATATTAAAATCCTCTTTCATTTTTTGAAGTTGGAGAATGTCATGTGATAAAGCCTTGGCCCATGAGATATATACAAAAGGCACTAAGCCACCAGTGAAGGGCATCTTCTAGGAAAGCTACTGTGTTCTGATAAAAAGGAACAGACTCAGCTGATACATGTCTTTTGTTCATGGCCCTCCCAATTTCTTCCCATTTTGCGATTGTAAGAAAGACAGTACATGCTAATGATGAAAGAAGAGGAAGCTGGAAA
Source organism: Lipotes vexillifer (assembly GCF_000442215.2). Classification (NCBI taxonomy): domain Eukaryota; kingdom Metazoa; phylum Chordata; class Mammalia; order Artiodactyla; family Lipotidae; genus Lipotes; species Lipotes vexillifer. The sequence goes on from NW_006791298.1 coordinate 89,812, forward strand.
GAGTTTAAGTCCTAGGTGACTTAGGCCAACATTGTCACTTGCCTCTGTCACTTGCCACAAGCTTGTCACACCTAAGCTTGTTTCTGAGAAAAATGAAATCCAATTTAGCTAATCCACTGTGGATGGACCTCTGTTAAATTCCATCTCATGCAATCCTAACAGACACAGTTGATTATCAGCTGAATGCTGATGGTGAAGAAGCCAAAAGGATCAGGTAAGTTCAAGTTGGGGACCTCAAATGCACAGATGAATGGTGTGTAATATTATAGTAAAAGCCACTCTAGCAAGGCTTTTCAAAGCCAGAAAGTCTTGGAGGTGATGAAACACTAGCAGCATTTGGAAGGGAAATGTGGAAGGGAAAATGGAGCAGAGGATAGTACAATAGAAGCCCAGGTTTTTCATCATCAGGTAAGCCAGATCTGGGAGACAGCAAGGTAAAAGGCCATGGACAGCTCAGCACAGTACTGGAGAGAATGGTGAAACCAAGCCTTTGTTGATGGGAAAAGAGTGGCTGAGATGAACTTCACCTTCACTTTCTCTGGAGGTGACTTTGAATAAAATAGACACTATATTTACTGACAAAGAACTATGGTACTACAGGGCTCAATGAAGTTAAGTGACTCGGACAAGGATACACTTTTAGTGAGGGGTGGAGCCAGGACTTGATACCACCAGATCCAACAATTCCTGCAGCCTTAGGAAAGCCGAGGTGGAGAAGAGAAGCTGGCCATAAGTATTTGGAGGCAGCAGAGAGGCTGACGTCTGACCAGGGCCAGCAGTGAGAAGATGCATCCAGCCATCCTTCAGGGAAAGGGGTGAACATAGCCAGAAACTGAGCAAGGTTACTAACTGGAAATTAGAGTAGGGACTCTGGCTGTGCGGCACCAAGAGAGACAATCAAATGTTTCTGGATCATAAGAGAAAATGAGGCTGAAAGAACAAGCGGTCAAAATCCCTGATCCATGAACTTTCAGGAAGTCACATCTGGAACCCAGGCTTTGGGTGTGAGTCACATACTGCCACATGGCAGGAAAGTGAAGAGCCTTCATACATACCACCAGAGAAGGGCAAAGCCATCAACTTCCCTTTACCACCCTGTTGCCTCTATTCATAAAAGAAGAAATTTAGCATAAAATTCTCTTAACTAGCATGACTCAGAGTGTCTCCATTTTCAGGCCTGTGTGAGGTACTTTATGTAATTTATTTTCACACATTAGCTCACGGATTAAAATCTTGCTTCTACCATTTTCTATCCAATCTGTCATGATGGATAATGAGCTTCACTTCTTAGCATTTCTGTCAAGGTGAAATAGGATGGAGACAAGAATCTGACCCAAAGTGGGAGCTCAAAAACTTTTATTTTCACTACACACTCAACATCTATGGAGTAACAACATCTTTATTGTCATATTATAGATAAAACACATGTAAATTAAAGAAGTGCAGTGAGCTTCCCAGGAGAAATTTGAAGCTACATCACTTTACTCCAGATATCGTGTAGATTCCACTGCTCCTCAGCTAATAGTAATTATTATCACAACGACAACCATTCCTTGAACACTTTCTGTTGACCAGGCACTTAGCAAAATGCTATATCTATATACCTATATATCTATATATATATATATATCTCCTCGCAGCACATCTATAGGATAGATAGTTTTATTACATGGCTTTCTGAATCTCAGAGTTCCAAAGTAACAAGGCCATGATCTAAACCAGGCTTTGTACTAGGAAAGGCTGTGTACTAACCATGAAAGCCAGGTGGTCCAGAAACTGGGGCTCTGTTACATAAGCCAGTGATCTTGTCTTTCATGCTCACAAGAGAGACCTTTTTACATCCTTTGTCCAAAACGCACTTGGATCTGACTGCAGGCATTGGTTGGTCAGTTAAGACACATTTGGAAGTTTAAATTCTACTTGTAGTTTATCTGGAAAGTGATCTAGGATTTACCTAACAAGCCTCTCATCTCTCCTGCTGGAGAAAATAATGATGAGAGACGAGTGACAGGAAAAATGAGTGTGACTTCATTTTCAGAAAAAACAGTTCCCACCAGAGCTCTGTACCACAGTGCCCTGGGAGACAGGCAGTGTCTGGATTCTTGGGCAAATAAATGTTAGGACTCAGAGACTAAATAAAAGTTAAATAATTATTTTCTCTACACTCTTACTAACATCTTTTCTTGCCTATTAACAACAAAACTATTAACTATTAACAAAACTATTCACTATTAAGGACACAAAAAAGTTGTTACTTACTAAGCATATTCTATGTGTTTCATGTTCATTAGCTATTTAAAACTGAGGCTTATAGTGGTAAAATGTTACAAGAGTCAGAGTGTTGATAAACAGTAGAGGTACAGTTTAAATTGAGATCTGTCTCAGTCTAAACCCCATGCTCCTTATTTCTCAGCTTTACCCTTTGTGTCCCTTTATTTGAACAAAACTTGTGTTTCCCACAGCCTTGCATCTACTCACAATGACCAAGAATGCCTTACCTGCCAGCCACCAAAACCCAAACCAAATTTACTTCAAGGCTCATTACTACTTTCTCCATGAAAAAAAATTTAATCTTCCTTTCCTTACTTTCAGCCAAACATGGAATCTCTTTCCCCTAAATACAAATTTAACTTGGTTGTTTATGGTGCTTATATCTACTTTGATTATCATTGAAATATATTTGATTTCCATCCCTTATACTTAAAGACTTTCTGTGAAGGTAGTACCCTCCTCTCTCTTAGGCCAGGAGAAATGAGAAAAGCTTTGGAGAGGAAGTAAGAAATTAAATGCTAATGATGTCAATGAATAGCGAGCCTCACTAAGAGGTATGTCTTATCTTTGATCCCATGTGCTCCAAAGGATTGGGAATCCAAGAGAGGATGGAACTATGAGTCACTTTACCCTGTAACAATGAGAAGCAGAAGATTGATAAAAATAAGGTGACTCAGGGAAGTGGAGATGGCTACATGGAGTTTCAGAGAGCCCAGGTCCTTGAGATGTAGTGTCCCTTGGCCCTGGATTGGAATGGAATGGGAAAGCAACCAAATCTTCCTATGTCCCAAGAAGTGGGGAAAATTGGAGAGCAGATGAACTTCAAAGGGTATCACAGTCAAGGTAAGTAGACTCAGAACAGAAAGTGGCCATGTGGCAATGTAGAAACTCAACTAACTTGACAACATATGTTATTTTCCAAATCAGGGCAATATTGAGGGTGAAAGGAGATAGTAACCAGGCAAGAATGCCAAGACTGTAGGTATAACTGGGACTGTCCTAGGCAAACAGGGACATATAGCCCTCCTGCTGCAGCAGATGCCAGTGTCAGGGAGTACAACACATAAGAACCAGGCAGGATCATATACATGCCACATGTGGACTGTCAGTAGCCACAAGGGCTAAGATGCTCTGAAGGTACCCGCAAAATTTAGATATCACCCTGGAAGACAAAGAGACAGTAGGAAATCCTAAAAAGATTGAATTTAAACCTGAAATGACTGAATTTACAAGAAATAGACTAAGATTGCATTTTCTGAAAAAAGGTAAAATGTGGCTTTTAGATGGGGATTAAGTTGAACTATAGAAAAATAAAACACAAGTTTTGCATACTGGAGATTGTGGCTTGAACATATAGCACATGCTACACAAACATTATAGGTTGGCTCTCAACAAAAGTAAATTCAACATATTCATAAGCAGATGGTCCACTATGATTAAAATTTGTTTCCTATCTGAAAAAGTCTTCTCAGTGTTAGCAACTTTTTCTCTGCATCATGGGGTAAAAAAGGAGCCAAAATGCAAGAGAAAAGTTCTGTAGCAGAATAGGTGGCTGGTGGGATGCAGCTGACCCTGAAGAAATATAATTGCACCATGAAGTTTTGCATATTCTACCTAGTGACTTGAGGAGGCTGTACAACTGATAGCTACAGCCCTATCCACCCCTGTTTAGTCTTACCTGATATCCTAGTTTCAGTTGATTACACCTTCCTTTGTATTTTTGTAGAATCCATCATTTACCTTTGTCATAGCACTTACAGTAAGAACAGCTGACATTTAACAATTACTTACTTTGAGTCAGGCACTGGGATAAGTGCTTATGTGCATTACTTCACTGAAATCCTATAATAACTCTTTGTGATGGTTACTATTATTACTTTGATTTTATACATGTAAAAACTAAAACACAGTATAGCAGAGATTGGCTAGCTTTTTACTGAACCTATTTCCCTTTCTGCCTAGGCACACACTTGGGCTTCCTTTCCCTGTCTCTTATGTTTTTGCCCACAGAATATAAGACATTCTCCACTCCCAGGTCTGACCCATACAAACCCCTGGTGTGATCCTCCACCTTCTCTCTTCCCCATCTGTTAGTTGGATGTCAATGCCTTGAGCAGTCATCATTCATTCTTGGCCCTGAACAACAGTGTGGAGCACAGCTTCCCCACCCCACCCAACCTAACCAACATTTGGATTTTACAAGATCAAAAGGTAAAATTCTGTTATGTCAAGTCACTGAGATTTTTGTCTTTAACAGTATCTAGCACTACCTTGACAAATACTCACAGTGAGGTAAAGTAGTTTGTCCAGTGCCATACAATAGTAAGTGGTAAAGTAAGGGTTCCAAACCAAGTAGTTTCATGCCAGAGTGTACACACCTAGACAAAATGCTACAATGTCTCACTAAATATGTTACCTGTTTCTCATTAAACTGTGGGTTCCTTGATGGAAGAGATTTTTTTTCACTTCAGAATTATTAGACTTTGGTACTTAAAAGGAACTCAAATAAATTTGAGTTGAATGGAATTAAATTGATTTGGATGAGATGTTATTTAAACTTCCCAGCATCATCACTTCACATCCCCATCCTACCAGGAGTTTACTTAAAACTAGCATTTTCAAATTACTTTTCTTTCCCTAGTCCAGTCAATATGTTATAATTCATCTTGACAACTTCTATGTAAGTAATTCTTTTGGCATTTTCACATAATGTTCATGTAAATCATTCAGATTCAGCAATGACTGATTGAGTTCAGGTAGTGGGTTTGGCACTTTCCTATATCATTAGTTAGTTCCATAACAACCTCATGAAATATGTATTATCTCCATTTTACAGATGAGAAAACAATGAATAACCCAAGACTCAAGATGCTCCAGGACAAATGTAAAGGTAATTATTGAAAGATTTGGAACCTGCACCCAGATCTACTTTCAAGTTCAGTGGTGTGTATTTGTTTTTACCACACTTATTATTTCTAACATGGTGCCTTGGGCAATTTGTTCAGGGTCTTGCAGATATAGGAAAGCTTTTACTGATCGAGACATAAATACATACTGAATGATGAGATATAGTAGAAACAACTGGCTAGTAGCATTATCAACTTGAAGGAAGTGACAAAGACTAAATCAAATAACAGTTGTAATAAAGGCAAGCCTGGAACTTACTCAATTGAAGGAGGTGTGAGCTCCTCTTATGATGTTATAGTATGGCTCTACTGGGCTAGGAAGGTATCCTTAAAAGAGCTTGAAAAAAGTTGAACAGCAAGAGACAGGTTTGAGAGTCCCAGATCTAGGATTACGTTTATATCCTTTAAAATGAAAATGAAATTAAAATTTCTCAGATCATAAATACTCGAGACTCCACCACCAGTGAGGTCAGCACAGCAAAAACTAGAAAGTTCTACAGGCTTAGATAAAATAATAGCTGGAAATTCATATCTATACAAATGAACATTGGAAATGGTATATGTGTGGGTAAATGTAAAAAATATTATTCTTAGTTTTAATATTTTAAAATATTAGTGACCATCTAAAGGAAAAATTATAACAATGTATTATGAGGTTTATAAAAATTAGAGAAAGTCTATGACAAGAATAGTGCAAACGATGAGAAGGGATCAAATGTAAGATTCTTGTATTATATATAAAGTTATATATTGGAAATCCTAAAAAAAGCAACTAAAATTCAAGAGATGTAGCCAAAAAGTCAATAATAAGATAAAATGAAATACTAAAATACACTTAATTACTCTGAAGGAAGTCAGGATAAGCAAATAAAAATGGAACAAAAAGAAATGGGACTACTAGAAAACAAACCAAAGATAGTATATTTATACTCATTCATATCAACAATTACATTATATATAAATGAACCCAATACCCCAATTAAAATAATGACAATATCAGACTCTATGAAAATACCCTAATATTGTCCTCAAGAAATTAACTGAAAATATAAAGCCACAGATAATATAAAGGTATAGAAAATGATATATCATGCAAACACTAATTTAAAGGAAGGTGGATTGACTGTATTAATAACACAGACTAAGGAGACTTCAGGACAAATAGTATTATTAGGGATGAAGGGAGATACATTACTATGATAAAAATGTCCATTCATCAGAAAGACATAGCAATCTTAAATATGCATACACCTAATAACAGAGCTTCAAAATACATGAAACAAAAGAGAAATAAATAATCCACAATTATAGTTGGAGATTTTAAAACTCATTTTTCAGTACTTAAGAAAGCAAATAGACCTCCCCGCAAAAAACCGTCTTTGTTATTTATTTCTTAATTTTCATCAGAGGACATCCTCCATATTAACTCAATATTGTTAAATGTATTGATATTTGTTTTATGGCCAGCCTGAAAATTCCTGAAATACTTGGAAATTAAACTACATAATGCTAAATTGTCCATAAGTCAAAGAGGAAATCCCAAAGAAATTTGGAAAATATTTTGAACTCAATGATAATGAAATCACAAAATATCAAAATCTGTAGCATATAGCTAAAGCACTGATTAAAGGGAAACTTATTTTGGGATGGCCAAAAAGTTCATTCGGGTTTTTCATAAGATGTGTGGAAAAACCCAAACTTTTTGAACAATCCAATACCTTTAAATCTTATATCAGAAAAGAATAAACCTCTAAAATTAGTAATCTAAAAATCCACTTAAAGAACGTAGGATTTTAAAAAAGAAAACCTAAAGTAAGTAGTAAGGTAGAAATAATAAACAAAACAAAGTTTGATGATATAAAAAAATTAACAATAGAGCAAACTAGCAAAACCAAAGTTTAGTTCCTTGAAAATATGTATTTGATCCTAGTTAGAATGATCAAACTAGAAAAAGAGCAAATTATCAATATCATGAATAAAGATAGGCTGCTACTTCATTAATCTAATTCCCACACATAGAAAAAAAGACTACTATGAACAATTTTATGCCAATAAAGCTGACAATTTGGAAATCATGTACAAATTCCTGGAAAGAAACAAAACTATATAAAACACTGAAAAAAAAAAGTCTATTAGATAAATTAAATTTATTGACATAAATTTTCCCCCAAGGAAAACACCAGATCGTTTCACTGTAGTACTTTATCAAACTTTCCAGGAAAAATAATACTAACCTTTCCACTAAAATAAAAAAATTTCTTTCATTTTAAAGAAAGAAAATGGAATCCTCGCCAACTTATTTTATCTGGCTGTCATAAACCTAATATTTTGTCATAAACCTAATATTTAAACCAAACAAATACATTAAAAGGAATAAAACTGCCAACCAATATTCCTCATGAATATAGGTACAAAATTTCATAACAGAATACTGGCAAATCAAATCCAGCAAAATAGAAAAGTTTTACTACATCATGCGATAGAAGAACTGTTCAACCCAGGAATGCGAGGTTAATTTGACACTTAAAAGTCAATCACTGTAAACTGCAATACTGAGGTTACATAAAGAAGAAAATTTTTATGATTATCTCAATGGATACAGATCTTGCACTTAACGAAACTCAACCCTAAATTTATGATTAAAAAGAACCTTTTAACATACTAAGAACACATAGAAACTTCCTAAACCTGACAAAGGACATCTATAGAAAAGGCACAATAAGATCACTCTTAATAGAGATGGACTGAATCATTTCCCTTGAGACAGGGAATAAAACAAGGGTGTCGGCGTTCACCGTTTCTATTCAGTAATGCACTGGGAAATAAAAAAAAGTAAAATAGTCTTCATTTGCAGACAACATAATTATTTTCATAGAAAATCCTCAGGAATCTACAAAACAACTATAATAATTAATAAGTAAATATAGCAAATATCAGGAGACAAATAACTTATTGTCTACATATTCTAACAACAGGCATTTGAAAGATAAAATTATAAATACCATTTACAATAACATCAGTAAAAATATATTTAGGGAGTGTTCACAGCAGCTTTATTTACAAAATCACAAAACTGAAAACTACCCAAATATTCATTAATAGGAGAAAGTATAAATATATTATGGTATATTTACATATTATGAAATGATTTAGTAATAAAACAGAACAGATTACCAATACATGCAACAACATGGATGAATTCCAAAAATAATATAAGCCAAATACCAAGAGTATATAATATGATTCCATTTATCTAAATTTCTAGTACCAGTAAAGCTGATCTATGGTGAAAGAAACCAAAGCATTGGTTGCCATTTTTTGTTTCTAGGCAGTTGAGATAGATTTGGAATGGATACAAGAGAGCTATCTAGGATGATGACAGTGTTCTATTTCTTAATAGGTGTGTGGGTTACAAAGGTAATTGCATGCATCAAAGTGAATTAAATGTACATCTTATATCTGTGCATTTTATTGTATGAAAATTATACTTCAATCAAAAGAAAAGAAAACATAGAGGAAAAAGGTATGGAGGAAGAAGAGGAGGGAGAGAAGGCAGAGGGAGAAGGAAAAGAGGGAGGCAAAGAAAATAACGGTCCCAGAAACTGGAGAGAATCTGAGCCAAAGCTTGGGTTTACATTGCCAATAGCTGAGAAAAGCAGAGAGCAGAGCTCTGAAGGGTCAGGGTCCCAGCCAGAATTCTGTAATTCTTCAAGTGGCCAAACTGAATCTTGATACAAAAGAAAAAGATTTTTTGGAAATGTAAGATGGAAAAGATGAGCTCTGAACTCTGACTTCTGCTCTACTGGTTTCAAATAGCAGTCAGAGTTATAAAAGTCCACTCCCAGGGATTCATCTGTATAGTTCTCTTATTCAGTTCCTTTAACTTGGAGTATAAAAGTTTTTCCAAATTGCCCACTGTATTTGGGCCAGAATTTTATGTGAAGAATTGCGTGGCAGGTGTTTTATTCTGTAATCTTTCTTAGAAGGGTTTGTTCCCATGTTTGAATGGAGTCAGTTGTACATGCCCCCTCACCTCAGTCTCTCCTTGCAGCCTTGCCTGAAACCTATACTTCTGGAGTACAGTGGAATGTTAACCCATTTATAATTGCACTGACCATTCATTTCTCTTTCTGTTGCTTTGCTGTGTCAAGCACATCATAGCCAAATTCTTGGCAAAAGATTTTGTGCTTGTAATAGTAGGAAAACAATCCTACTCTGACCTGAAGTGTGTGCACTGCATGGATATGAGAAAAGGCTGAAAATAACCAAGGGAGGGGTGTCCTAACAGCAACAATTGGTATATAAAAGGTATATAAAATTTTCACTGCAACTATGTTGATGTACTTCCAGTCTGTGGGGACAAGATAGGAAAAAATATCATTTTGAAAGCAGGAACCCCCAAAACCCAAAATAAAATAGGTCATGTCAACCAGGAATATATTTTGTATCATCAACCTACTGGATTGTCATTACTACTCCTTTGTATTTCAGATGGGGAAATTTAGGTTCAAAGATAGACACTAAATAACATGTCCAATATCAAAAATAATAAGTTCCACAAATGGGATTTGTATTTTTATGTATTTAGTTCCACACTACACTCTGTTTTCACTATTTCAGCTTCTTCTATCACTGTAACCCAAGGATCTAGCACTGTGCTGGGGCATTGAATGGGCCCCTAATGAATGTGTTGAATGAAAAACCTATGTAAAAGTTAAGCCCTACAAGAGATGACTGAGAAGTTCTGGGAGAAAACCAAAGTCTAATACATATGTCTAGAGCATCTCAATTTTCTTAGAATCACAGGAAACAAGGAAAGCTGAAAATTAACTAACTATATTATGGAGTATATTGTTCATTAGCAGTAAATAGTAAGAGGACCCATGTATTTCCAAGAACCAGTATTTGAAGAAATGCTTTCATTCATAAATCACTTGAAAAGTTTCTGGCGTAGTTAGGAATTTCAATGATTAGACTCTCAGGCACAAAAGATCAGGGACTTGAAGCTATTTCAGTAGCTCATCAGGTGGAGTACAGGTGGAGTACAGAGGATTTTTAGGAAAGTGAAACTATTCTGTAATGGTAGACACATGTCATTATATATTTACCAAAACCCACAGAATATACAACACCAGGAGTGAATGCTAATGTAAATTATGGACTTTGGGTGATGATGATGCGTCAATGTAAGTTCATCAATTGTAACAAACATACCACTCTGGTACAGGATATTGATGTAGAGAAGGTTGTGTCTGTGTGATGGTCGGGTATATGGCAATGTTCTGTGCTTTCTGTTCAATTTTTCTCTAAATCTAAAACTGCTCTAAAAAACAAAGTCAATTTTAAAAAAATTAATGGTGTAATAGGAAACAAGGCACTATGTTATGGTGAACTGGCCTGGTTCTCAGTATTTCCCAATGTAAAGCTCTGGGGATCCTGGTTTGGAACACCTGCTAAGGCTTCAAAGGCAATGAAAGCCTTTCCCTCCTCTTAGCCAAAAATCAGGGTGGCAAGATGTGTCCTAAGGAACAAGGCTTTTTTTACCTTATCATCCAAATGCATGGAAGGAAAATGTAGAAACAGGAAACAAAACCACATATATGCAAATTTTTAATCACACAGTACCCACAAAAAGGACCCAATCTGACTAAAAACTCCTTTAGGGGGAACAAGAAGTTCAGAGAAAAAGATAGAGATGGACATCCTTCCCTACTAGAGCCCTGCTCATTAATATTGCTCAACGTCCTTGTGCCTAACATTAGATTTTCCAAACAAGCTACTCAGATTGATTGAATTCCCATATAGATTCTCCTTCAGAGGGGAGACAAACCAAATGAAGTAATTCAATTGACTTGCCAATTTAATTTTTCCAGTTATTGGCATTCTAGTTTATTTATCTATCTCCTGGTAGGTGCTTATTCTTGTATATCCAAAACCCAGCATGGTCCCTGTATGTGGTAGATACTCAACAAACGTCTTTACGTTAAAAAAATGATTATCTTCAAATTGGTATTCTAACACTTTAGAGCAGTGATTCTCAAGATATGGTCCCCAGGCTAGCAGCATCATTACCTGAGAAATTACTGGAATGAGCCCCACCCCAGACCTACTGAATCAGAAACTCTGAAGGTGGAGCCCAGTAATCTGAACTTCAATAAGCCCTCCAAGTGGTTCTGGTGCATGTTAAGCTCCAGAAACACTTTTTTATAATCTAGTCTAATAGAATAGTGAAGTTCCTAAATCAGCCAGATGAGATCATGACAACCCTACCAATTTCCTCCTTCTGAATTGCTCATTGATGGCACATATGGTCCTACTGGGGTGCATCCGGAAGCTGACAATTTTCTAACAGTATGTTTACTAAGAGATGTTTTCCATAGTGAATTCAACAGATCAGGATGAGCTGTATAAACTCTGATGTTTGTCAACATAAGGCTGCAGTTATTACCTCAAGAATGTGTTGAAATTATCCAGGCTCAGAGAATGGCAGGCAAATAAGAATGGCAATTTTGAATTTATAATGAGAAGTATAACTATCACATAGACCATAATAATAATCATTATATTTCCTCTATAGCCAGACCAACCTGGGAAAGTCAAGAAACTCCTTCAAAAACAGGCAAGCAAACCCAGGTGAATTTACTGAATGGTATTGGTGTTTAATGTAAACAAGCTCAAATAATAATTAAAAAGGCTAATATTTATTGAGTACTTTCTAGATGCCAATCACTATACTAAGTAATTTACATATATTCTGGCATTTAATCCTCACAACAGCACTATGAGTTGGGTATAATACTATCCCCATTTGCATACTAGAAAACTGAGGCTTATAGAGGTTAAATAGTCTGGCTAAAGTTACCCTGCTAGTAAATACCAGGGCCAAGATTTAAACCTTTGTCTGTGTTACAACACAGCAGTGCTATTAATTACTACACTGAGCTGCCTGCTATAAGACTAACACAGCCCTTCCCAACTCTAGATGACCTTGGCAATGGGGCCATAATAATTGCAATCCCTTTGTCAAGACTTTTTCATTAGAGGACAAAGCTAAAATGGGTTCCACCGTTGGCCACCTAAATAACTTTCTTGTTTTCCTCCATATTTCTGTTGCCTGACCAATATCCCTTAAGCTCTGGGGGCATTTCCTTTAACTATGTGAATATATTTAATCAGGTTAGAGTCAGGGACTTCAGCTGGAGAACTCATATATCTTTTGAATGACTTTGTATATCTGTGCTCTAATTCATTTATGATCTTACTATTTTTCTCTTAGATAGAAGATAACCTATTCTCTTAGATAGAGAATCATTTTTTGCCACATTTATGATTTTCCAGAGAAACCCCTCTCGGTATTCCTCAATTACGAGTAACTCAAACATCAATGGGGAAAACTTCTATAGAGACCATGGGTAACATAAAACAGAATTTCCATAATTTTTTTTTTAATCTACTCCTCAAAACTCATAAAAGTTGAGGAGGGGGGTGAAAACCAAGGGCCTCCAATGTTTCAGGCATAGTTTTTTTTTCCATTATTTCATTTAATCCCCACATGAACTCTATCAACAACTCTGTTTTACAAATGGCGAAATCAAGGTTCAGAAAAGGTAGGTTCCTTGAGGAATTTTTGTAACAGAGAAGAACAAACCTGACTCCATATTGGATCTATTCCTTTAGCTCTAATCCTTGTGCTCTCTTGCCTCTGCTTAGTCATGCTGGCTCTGCACCTTTCTAAAAGAATGTTACCTATAGAGTGAAATATACATGATAGCCCATTCTCAGGTCTCTGACCTTTAAAAAGTTGCAGAACAGAAAATAAAAATTGTCTTCCTGGAGGTTTACAGAAACACTGTGACCAGACCTACATGGACAGCTGTAAGAACAAAGGATTCCGGCACCAAGAAGTTTGCAACAACCAGCCACACCCCCTCCCCTTTCAGTATAAAGGAAGCCTGAACTCTAACTAAGGCAAGATGGTTCTTTGGAACACTAGCCCACCACCTTCTCCGTCTGCGGGGCTTCCAAATAAAATTGCTCTTCCTTGCCCCAAAACCTCATCTCTTGACTTACTGGCTTACTGGCCTGTCGTGTGGCAAGCAGTACGTGCTTGGACTCAGTAACAATTTGAATCAAGGTCTGCCTGTTATTAAAGCCTGACCTGAGCTTATTTCTCTGCTCCATACTTTCTGTAGCTTCACTGTGAAGTTTCAAAGGTTTTCTGGAGGTTGTTTGGAGGTCAACTGAAGAGCATAGCCTTTCTTCTACCCCATTATATCCTTATAATCTCTTCTATTTTGATGATGTCTTTCATCCTACCAAATAATTTGACAGATTTTGCATCCTCTGTGGCTTTGAAAAGCATGGATAGGTAGGTAGGGAGCTAAGTAGGACAGCAATAAACATCCTTGATTAGCAGGTCAGGAAACAAAATCTCAGAGATATTAATTGTCTCAGCTAGGGTCACCTATCTGTGAAAGGTAGAAATAGGGCTATACCAAAATCTTCTAACTTTTGTAGTAGTTGGACCACTACACCATGTTCTAGGACAGGGCTTTGCTCTGGTTTCCAACATACGATACATGGAAGAGCCCAGTATGAGTTTTAAGAAGTAATAAAACCATGACTGTAGAATCAATGCACACCCAAAGGTTCCAAAAAATTAGTACTGCTTTCCTAAATCGCAGACATCACTGAAAAGGGGACGTATTTTCTGATGTCCTCTGTGAAATACATATTTTTAAACTCAGAGTCATCATGAGAAACAGCCCTATTTTCCTCACTTCTAGGACTTCCCCCAAGCAGGACCAGCAGGAAGGGAACCTAGTACCAGCTGCGTCTAGCCAAGTCATGCACACTGACCTACTTCTGCTTAGCTTTTCCTTTTAACAAGTCAATGCTCAGAATTGTAATCATCATAGATGCTTCTAATTTCAATAGTGGATACCTCTTGGTTAGGAGGTTATTTGGTCTCTAGGTAGCAGCGAGCAGGCTGTTTTCTTTTTCATCTTGGCATTTATTCAGGCTCCCAAGGGCTAGTTAGTGACCAGCAAATCCAGTAAAAACAGAAATTGTTACCTAATAAAACACCAAGAGACTTTCCAGGCCTCAGGGCAAGTAACACCCCTGCCCTTTCTAATTCTCAGACCACATTCCAAGTACAAAATGGAATCATTTTTGTTTTCAAAGTGATTCTAATTTATTAGCCATGGTGCAAATGTTGAGTGTGGTAATGGGACTTCAAAAAGAATGTCTGCAGTCCAGAAAGCTTGAGCGGGGAAAGGGAAATCAATTGAGAGGAGAACAGAATCCAGTAGAGTTCTCCCAGACCAAACTATCTACACTCAGCAATTTATCCACTCACTTTTCTCCTCATTCATTAGTTCTTTTATTATTGACCTACTAGATTTCAGGAACTTCCTAGTATACATATATTTAATATATGATGCATTTTTTCACAGAAACCACAGTTGAGTCTGGGACGCAGACAAGTAAACAGAGCATTGAAGAAAATTTGTTGCTAAGAGGATGATGGGAGATGTCAGAAAAGCATCACAGTGGTAGACTATGTCAGGCAAGGCATGAAGAGAATATAAAGTTTTTGAAAGGTGATGAATCTTAAAGGATGATTTACACAAACGCTATTTCAATAAAACCTCAGATCTTCCAAGGAATAATTAAAAGTGTGTATGTAAGAGAAAGTCTCTATGTGGGATGAAACAACTTTACAAGAATCCCAAATCTTATCTGGGGTGTTTCTCACCTCTTAGAATCTCTCTCAGGCTTTCTCCTTAGGGGAGACTTGTTTAAGTAAAAGTCTTTATTACTCAGGGTTCTTGGTTACATGCAAAAACCAAAAAACAAACAAAAAGACTCTGGCTATCTTAAGCAAGAAAGGAATTTACTGGAAAGTTATTAGGGACCCATCCCATTGACAGCAGTTTGGAAGAGCAGACCTGGAAAACAAAGAGAAACCATAAGAGCTACAAAAGGTCAGGAAGCAAAAACAGAACAATGGTTGATCAGGAGTAAACCAGTTTTACTCTGTGCCTCAGAGAGGTAAAGTGATTTTCCCAAGACTGCACAACAGCAAAGTACACCTGGAGCCTCCAGAGCTGAAAGTAATTTTTAAGCACTTCTCCTCTTGGGCCCTGATATGGACGCTTACCATTTTTGACCATCAATATCCTCTTTCCC
>NW_006791298.1:105274-108716 GCF_000442215.2 Lipotes vexillifer
TATCACATACTTTTTTGGGTTACTTACCTTAAAATTTTTAAAAATTGCAATGAAATACACATAGCACAAATTTTATCATCTTAAGCATTTTAAAGTGTACAGTTGAGTGACATTATCTACGTTCACACTGTCGTGTAACCATCACTACCATCTATCTCCAGAATTCTTCCATCTTGCAAAACTGAAACTCTGTATCCATTAAACAATAACTCCTCATTCTCCCCTCCCCCAGACCCTGACATCACCCGTATTTGCATTCTTATATCCCTTTTGCAGAATCTTCCAGGTTGTGTGGTCCTGCAGGAAATGGCTGCCTCTCACTAGATCTTCCATTTCTTGCCCAGATAACCCAGCAAGTGCCAGGTAACTTAAATTCAGCCAATTCAATGCTTTCTCCCAGGAGTTTGTATCTTCCGTAAGACAAAGATGTGGAGCTGGTTGGAGATCTAATCATGGGAAGCTACAAGGACATGTGACCTACCCAATATCACATAACACATTAAGTGGTAGAGCTGGGGTATCAACCCAAGCAATCTGAAGGCAGAACCCACAAAGCTATCGAAAAAAGAGCCACATTTTGCCTCTTGTTGAACAGAAAATTTGGTGAGTTTCTTTCCATATTAGACCATAGGAATATAAAAATATACCTAATAAAGGTCCCTGCCCTTAAGAAGTAGTGGGGACATAGATTAACAATTAAAGTCAAATGTGATGGTCATTTCTATAAGATTTGATGGGAATATGCACAAAGAAAAGCCTAAGTTGGCCCAGAATGTGGGAAAGAATTTCAAAGGACTTAGTACTTGAACCAGGTCTTAAAGTTTGGCTGATAAGTATGCACTGCAGGCAAACCCTGGAGAGCTCAGAATATGAAAATGCACTGAGACATGAGAGGCCCCAAAGTTCCATGAACTATAAAAAAGCTCAGAAATTGCTAGATCATGAAGTGAAGGATGAGATATGGCCAAAAGAGATTCAGGACAAGTGGTCAGGGCATAGACTGAGAAGGAGGAAGGGGCTCATGCCATGGAAAGTAGTCTTTTTTTAATCCTCTAAGACTATAATTACAAACAGGAAGTCCTTGGACCCTCTGTTGGTTCATAAACCATTCCACTGAAACCATATAAAATATTGTTGGTGGTTGTTTTTCTTAAGGAGAAGACCCTGGAACTTACATCATCTTTTTTTTGTGATAGGTAGAACCTGGGGCATGGGCTAAAGATAATGGAGAACGCTTGAGGTATTCCGGTTTTCGATGCTCCTGTATATCACCCAAAATGTACTCTTGCCATTGGTAATTTACAATGTAACCCCCACATGGGCAAAACTGTCAATGCTAGTACTTAACACTGGGGTGGAGGAAGAATGTGCATGAGGGTGGAGAATGGGGAGCAGGGAAATGTGAAATGCAAGGAGACTGTGATTTATTTTTTCCTTTGGTGTAGCAGCATGCTGATTGCCAAAACAATGAGCTCATCTTGAATGTTAATGAAGTGAGTGTCAGGTGAATAAACTGTCTGTTATTAAATTTCACCATGCAGTAAGTGCTTTTGTCCTCTACTTTCTTGGGTAATCCCTGCTGTCACATAGTATATCAACTTTGGGGACATTGGTCCCCATTAACATGGAAGGAATAGAAAATATGTGAGAGAAATCCTTGCACAGATAGTGATTAACTGGAAAAGGAGCTTTGTTAGAGCACTTTTTAAAAAATTCTATTTATGTTAGTGGAGTGGTAATAAAATCTACCTTCCCTTTCTGATTTTATTATATGTTTTAAGGCAGGGAATACTGGGGTGTAATATTTCTTCTCTCTCACCTTTGGCACCTTAAATTATGCATATAGAAAATTCCTTAAAATGGTATGCCTCACTAACCTGAGTTAAACTATATCAATTGAGCAAATCACTTAGCAAAGAAGTAGTGAGAACCTTGTTAAGTATAGGGATTGTAGGAGCACCCCCCGCTTTCTCTCAGCTTAAAGTCTAGTGGGAGACACACCTTCAGTGGCTAATAAAGGTACAAATGAGACTAAATTGTGCTCCATAGAAAAAGACTACATAATTTGGTGTTTAAGATTTTAGCCAGTTGAGTCAGATAAGGATGCACTAGAATTCTAGCTCTGCAATTTAACAATTCCACAACCTTGGGCAAGTTACATAACCCCCTGGGTCTCCATTTTCTTACCTACAAAATGGAGATGGTAACACTGCCTCTAGCTTTTGTGTTTTGTTGTTGTTTGTTTGTTTTGTGGATTAGAGACACATTGTATGTGAAGAGAGATCAAGATGGCAGAGTAAGAGGATTCCGGGTTCAGCTCACCTCATGAACACAGCAAAACTACAGCTACATATAGAATAGCTCTCACTGAAATCAACATGGGGACTAGCAGAACAGCTCTTCTACAACCAAGGCTATAAAGATCCACACAAAGTCTGGTAGAAAGGGAGGAGAAGTGATCTGGTTAGTACCTGCAACCCTAGTTGGGAACACAGACAAGAAGGGGGATATCATGGGCTAGGGAATCCTCCCTGGGGAGTGGGGTTCAAGCCACATATTAGGTACCCCAAACCTGATATCTGACATGAGGAAGACAAGCCCCCTTAATGGTTTAAAAATCATTCTAACCATAGGACAGTTAGAAACCAAGACTCCAGTGCCCATGAAGAATTCACACACAGAGAAGTCAGAAAGAAAAACCAATACCATATGCTAATGCATATATATGGATTCCAGAAAAATGGTACTGATGAACCTAGTGGTAGGGCAGGAATAAAGATGCAGACGCTGAGAACAGACTTGAGGACACGGGGGGAAGGGGAGGCTGGAATGTAGTGAGAGAGTAGCATTGACATACATACACTACCGAATGTAAAATGGATGGCTGGTGGGAGCCTGCTGCAAAGCACAGGGAGATCAGCTCCATGCTTTGTGACTGCCTAGAGGGGTGGGATAGGGAGGGTGAGAGGGAGACTCAAGAGGGAGGGGATATGGGGATATGTATGTGCATATAGCTGATTCACTTTGTTGTACAGCAGAAACTAACACAACATGATGAAGCAATTATACTCCAATAAAGATGTACTAAAAAAAAAAGTATTCACACACAAAATTGCTTACTCTCAGCCACAGTTGGGAGACAACAGGTTGAAAACTGCCTGGAGCTCTGGCTGGTTTACCAGATCACCTCAGTGCCCTCCAGCCCACACCGGGCTCTTGCTCCAGGGCCTCTTGCTTCAGTGCTGCTCCCCACTAAGGCAGAGGCTGCCATCCCCACTGAGAGTGCACACACTTGGAGGAAACAGAGCAGGCTCAGACACCAGCCCTCCCTCTGACCAGGGTGGAGGCAGCCATTGCCAGTTCATGTGTCCTTACACACACTCCAGAGGGAGCAAACAAAGATAGCTCCAGGGTGGAATCTACTATTGCAGGAATGAACATC
>NW_006791298.1:108795-144116 GCF_000442215.2 Lipotes vexillifer
CAGGAATGCACATCTCTGTGCACATTTGGGAGGGGATGGGGCAAGTGCAGTTGTGTGGCACCAACCCCTCTGGCTCAACTCAGGTATTAACCAAGGTATGCACATGGTGTGTGTGTGGGGTGGGGGGGGGTGAAATCATCACAGAAGTTCAGGCTCCAGCCATGCTCCAAACCAAGGTGGAGACTACCATCATACCTAGGAGAAAACCAACTCCCTCAGGGCTCCTACTCCAGCCTTTTGGGCCCCAACCCCATCCTCAATTGGGCAGAGATGGCCAATGAGCATAGGAGAAGTCCTAGCTGGCACCTGGTTCTGGCTGTAGCCCCTCCAACTCCAGCACCACCTCCCACCAAGGCAGTAGTTGCCAGCACACCTTGGGGAAGGATACAGCTGGTGTTCACTTCATATCTAGCTCTCCCACCAAAGCTGCTGGACACATGCAAGCTGCATAGGGACATTCCCACAGAAGGACACATCCTCAAAACCAAGACAGGTAACTGTTTTACCTAATTTCATAGAGAGAGATAGAGAAAGTTAAACAAAATGAGAAGACAGAAGAATATGTTTCAAATGAAAGAACAAGGAAAAGAACTTGAAAGAAACCCTAATAAAATGGAGATAATAATTTATCTGATAAAGAGTTCAAAGCAATGGTGACAAGAATGCTAACTGAACTGGGAAAAGAGTAGATTAACACAGAATGTTAACCAAGAACTAGAAAATATAAAAAATAACCAGTCAAAGCTAAAGAATACAACAACTGAAATGAAAAATACACTAGAGGAATTAACAGTTGGATGATACAAAAGAACTCATAAGTGATCTGGAAGAAAAAATAATAGAAATTACCCAACTGGAACAGCAAAAAGAAAAACAAATTTTAAAAGAGAATAGTTTAAGGGACCTCTGAAACAATATCAAACATGCTAGCATTTGCATTATAGAGGTCCCAGAATGAGAAGAGAGAGCAAAAAGTGTAGAAAATATATTGATGAAATTATCCCTGAAAACTTCCCAAATCTGAATAAGGAAACAGATATCCAGGTACAAGAAGCAAAGAGAGTCCCACACAAAATTAACCCAAAGACATACATGCTAACACATATCATAATTAAAATGGCAAAATTAAAGAGAGAATTTTAAAGCGAGCAAGAGAAAAACAGAGTCACATAGAAATGAAGCTCCATAAAGCTATCAGATGCATTTTCAGCAGAAACTTTAGAGACCAGAAGAAAAGAACATGATATATTTAAAGTGCTGAAAGGGAAAACTACAACCTAGGATACTCTATGCAGCAAGGTTATCATTCACAATTGAAGGAGAGATAAAGAGCTTCTCAGAGAAGCAAAAACTAAAAGAGTTCATCAATACTAAACTGACCTGACAAGAAATGTTAAGGATCTCCTTTAAGTGAAAAAGAAAAGATTACAATAAGAAATTACAAATTATAGGAAGGGAAAAATCCCACTGGCAAAGGCAAATATATAGTAAAGACTGTGGGTCAACTACCTAAATAAGCGAGTACAAAGGTTAAAAGACAAAAATTATGAAATCAACTGCAAAAAACAGATACATGAAGATGTAAAATATGACATCAAAAACACAAAACTTGGTGGGAGGGAGTAAAAGTGTAGAGCTTTTAGAATGTGTCTGAACTTAAATGACTATCAGTTTAATCCACTAGATATAGTTAAAGGTCAACATATATGAGCTCCATGGTAACTACAAATTAAAAATTTAAAATAGATATGCAAAAAATAAAGACAAAGGAACACAAACATAACACTAAAGAATATCATCAAACCACAAGGGAATAGACTAAAAGAAGAATACAACAGAGAAGAATGATAAAAACAACCATAAAACAATTTAAAAATGGCAATAAGTAGTACTGCTTATCAATAGTCACTCTAAAAGTCAATGGACTAAATGCTCCAATCAAAAGACACAGGGTGGAACAGTATGGAGGTTCCTTTAAAAACTAAAAATAGAACTACCATACGACCCAGCAATCTGACTACTGGGCATATACCCTGAGAAAACCATAATTCAAAAAGAGTCATGTACCACAATGTTCATTGCAACTCTATTTACAATAGCCAGGACATGGAAACAACCTAAGTGTCCATTGACAGATGAATGGATAAAGATGTGGCACAAAATATACAATGGAATATTACTCAGCCATAAAAATAAACGAAGTTGAGTTATTTGTAGTGAGGTGGACAGACCTAGAGTCTGTCATACAGAGTGAAGTAAGTCAGAAAGAGTAAAACAAATACCATATGCTAACACATATATATGGACTCTAAAAACAAATGGTTATGAAGAACCTAGGGGCAGGACAGGAACAAAGACACAGACCTACTAGAGGATGACTTGAGGACACAGGAAGGGGGAAGGGTAAGATGGGACAAAGTGAGAGAGTGGCATGGACATATATACACTTCCAAATGTAAAATTGATAACTAGTGGGAAGCAGCCACATAGCACAGGGAGATCAGCTCAGTGCTTTGTGACCACATAGAGGGGTGGGATAGGGAGGGTGGGAGGGAGGGAGATGCAAGAGGGAAGAGATATTGGGATATATGTATATGTATAGCTGATTCACTTTGTTGTAAAGCAGAAACTAACACACCATTGTAAAGCAATTATACTTCAATAAAGATGCTAACATAAATAAATAAATTAAAATGCTTTGCTGAAAAAAATTTAAAAAGACACAGGGTGGCTGATTAAATTTAAAAAAAAAGAAGACCCATCTATATGTTTCCTACAAGAAACTCACTTTACAGCTAAAGACACACAGAGACTGAAAGTGAGGAGATGAGTAAAAGATATTCTATGCAAATAGAAATAAAAAAGAAGCTGCGGTCACAATACTCATATCAGAGAAGGTAGATATTAAAACAAAGTCTATGATAAAAGACAAAGAAGGACATTATATAATGATAAAGGGATGAATACAAAAGAGAATATCACATTGTTAACATCTTTGCACCTAATATAGGAGCACCTAAATATATAGAGCAAATATTAACAGACATAAAGGGAAAATTTTACAATAATATAATAATAGTAGGGGACTTGAACACCTCAGTTACATCAATGGAGAGATCATCCAAATAGAAAATCAATAAGAAAACAGTGTTCTTAAACGACATATTAGACTTGTAGGAATTAATGTAATATCTACACGACATTCCAATGAAAAGCAGCAGAATACACATTCTTTTCAAATGTACATGGAATATTCTCCAGGATAGATCACATGCTAGACCACAAAATAAGTCTCAACAAATTTAAGAAGATATAAGTTATTTCAAGAATTTTTTCCAACTACAAAGGTATGAAACTAGAAATCAATTACAGAAAGAAAAATGGTAAAAAATAAAATAAAATAAAATAAAAACTAGTGGAGAAGAAAAACATCCTACCTAAAAGCCAATTGGTCACTAAAGTAATCAAACAGGAAATCATAAAATACCTTGAGACCAGTAAAAATAAAAACATGTTTCTAAAATCCATGTAATGTAATAAAAGCAGTTTTGTTTTTTGGTTTTTGTTTTTTTTTGTGGTAAGTGGGCCTCTCACTGTTGTGGCCTCTCCCATTGCGGAGCACAGGCTCCGGACACGCAGGCCTAGCGGCCATGGCTCATGGGCCCAGCCACTCTGTGGCATGTGGGATCTTCTCGGACCTGGGCACAAACCCGTGTCCCCTGCATCGGCAGGCGGACTCTCAACCACTGTGCCACCAGGGAAGCCCTAAAAGCAGTTTTAAAAGAGAAATGTATAGCAATAGAGACATACATCAAGAAAGAAGAAAAATCTAAATTAACATACTAACCTACCATCTAATGGAATTAGAAAAAGACAAACCAAACCCAAAGTCAGCAAGAGGAAGAAAATAATAAAAATCAGAGATGAAATAAATAAAACAGGCAAAAAGCAATAGAAAAGATCAATTAAAACCAAGAACTGGTTATTTAAAAATAAACAAAATTGATATACCATTAGCCAGGTTGATTAAGGAAAAAAGAGAGGACCCAAATAAACAAAATAAGAAATAAAAGAGGAGATAATACAACCATTATCATGGAAAAACCAAATATTCACAAGAGAATACTATCAATAGTTATATGCCAACAAATTGGAAAATCTAGAAGAAACTGATAAATTTCTATATACGTACAATCTTCCAAGACTGAATTAGGAAGAAATAGATAATATGAACAGACTTATTACTAGTACTGAAATTGGATCAGTAATCAAAGAACTTCCAACAAACAAAGGTCAAGGATGAGACAGCTTCAAAGAATTCTACCAAACATGTAAAGATGAGTTCAAACTATTCCAAAAATGTGAAGAGGAGCAAACATTCCCAGATTCCTTCTGTGAGGCCACCATTACCTTGATACCAAAACCAGACAAAGACACGACAAAAAAAAAAAAAAAATTACAGGCCAATATCCTTGATGAATATATATGCATATATTTCTCACAAAATATTAGCAAAGTGAATTCAACAATATATAAAAAGGATCATACAACACAGCCAAGTGGAATTTGTCCCAGGGATGAAAGGATGGTTCAATACCTGTGAATCAATCAGGAGGATACACCACATTAACAAAAAGAAGGAAAAAAATCACGAGGTCATCTCAATTGATGCAGAAAAAGCATCTGACAATATTCAAAACCCATTCATGATAAAAACTCTCAACAGTGTTGGTACAGATAGAACATACCTCAAATAATAAAGGCCATTTATGAGAAACCCACAGCTAATATCATACTCAATGGTGACAAATTGAAAGCTTTTTCTCTGAAATCAGGAACAAGACAAGGATGTCAACTCTCACCATTTCTATTTAAAATAGTATTGGAAATCCTAGCCACATCAATCAGATAAGAAAAAGAAATTATATGCATCCAAATTAAAATGGAATAAGTAAACCTCACTATTTGAAGAAGACATGCTACTACATATATAAAATATTAAAGTTTTCATCAAAAAACTATTAGAACTGATAAATGAATTCAGTGAAGTTGCAGGATACAAGATTAACATACAGAAATCTGTTGCTATTCTATACACTAATAATGAAGTATCAGAAACAGAAATTTAGAAAACAATCCCATTTACAATCACAAAAGAATAAAATACCTAGGAAAAAACAACTGAAGAGATAAAAGACCTATAGTCTGATAACCATAAGACATTGATGAAGGAAATTGAAGATGCAAATAAATGGAAAGATACCCTTTGTTCATGGATTGGAAGAATATTGTTAAAATGTTCATACTATCCAAAGCAATCTACAGATTTAATGCAATCCCTTAAAAAATATCCATGGCATTTTTCACAGAACTAGAACAAACAATCCTAAAATTTGTATAGAACCACAAAAGACCCCAGATAGCAAAAGCAATCTTAAGAAAATAACAAATCTGGAGGTTTCACACTTTCTGTTCTTCAGACAATATTACAAAGCTAGAAAAATCAAAATAGTATTGTACTGGCACAAAAACAGACACATAGATCAATGGAACAAAATAAAGAGTTCACAAATAAATCAGCACACTTAGGTCAATTAGTCTATGATTAAGGAAGCAAAACTATACAATAGGCAAAGGAAATTCTCTTCAGTAAGTGGAGCTGGGAAAACTGGACAACTCCATGAGAAAGAATGAAATTAAAACATTTGTTAACACCATATATAAAAATAAACTCAAAATATATTCAAGGCCAAAATATAAGACCAGAAACCATAAAATACCTAGAAGAAAACATAGGCAGTACACTCTTTGACATAAATTGTAGAAATGTATTTTTGTATGTCTTTTCATGCAAGGGAAATAAAAGCAAAAATAAACAAATGGGGCCTAATAACTTAATAGCTTTTGAACAGTGAAGGAACCATCAACAAAACAAAAAGACAATCTGTTGAATGGGAAAAGATATTTGCAAATGATATGTCTGATAAGGGGTTAATATCCAAAATGTATAAACATCACATACAACTCAATATCTAAAACATAAACAACGCAATTAAACACTGGGCATAAACTATGGAAATTAGTATGGATGTTCCTCAAAAAATTAGAACTAAGACTACCATATAATCCAGCAATTCCATTCCTAGGTATATATCTGAAAAAAACTATAACACTACTTCAAAAAGATACACGGGGGAAACCTGCAAGATGGCAGAGGAGTAAAACATGGAAATCACCTTCCTCTCCACAAATACATCAGAAATACATCTACATGTGGAACAGCTCCTACAGAACACCTACTGAACGCTGGCAGAAGACCTCAGACTTCCCAAAAGGCAAGAAAATCCCCACGTAAATGGGTAGGGCAAAAGAAAACAGAAAAAACAGAGACAAAAGAATAGGGAAAGGACCTGCACCTCTGGGAAGGAGCTGTGAAGGAGGAAAAGATTCCACACAGTAGGAAGCCCCTTCACTGGCAGAGACGGGGGGTGACAGGTGTGGAAGTTTTAGAGCCACAGAGGAGAGAGCAGCAATAGGGGTGCAGAGGACAAAGTGGAGAGATTCCCGCACAGAGGATCAGTGCCAACAAGCACTCACCAGCCTGAGAGGCTTGTCTGTCTACCCACTGGGGCGGGTGGGGGCTTGGAGCTGAAGCTCTGGCTTTGGAGGTCAGATCCCAGGGAGAAGACTGAGGTTGGCTGCATGAACACAGCCTGAAGGGTCTAGTGTGCCACAACTATCTGGGAGGGAATCCAGGAAAAAGTCTGGAAATGCCTAAGAGGCAAGAGACCATTGTTTCAGGGCGCGCGAGGAGAGGGGATTCAAAGCACCGCCTAAACAAGATCCAGACATGAGCATGAGCCGCGGCTATCAGCACAGACACCAGAGATGGGAATGAAATGCTGAGGCTAATACTGCAGCCACCAAGAAGCTTGTGTGCAAGCACAGGTCACTATCCACACCACCCCTCCCAGGAGCCTGTGCAGCCCACCACTGCCAGGATCCCGTCATCCAGGGACAGCTTCCCTGGGAAAACACACTGCTCACCTCAGGCTGTTGCAACATCACGCTGGCCTCTGCTGCTGCAGGCTTGCCCTGTATTCCATACCCCTCCCTCCCCCTGCTGTGAGTGAGCCAGAGCCCCCAATCAGCTGCTACTCTAATCACGTCCTGTCTGAATAGGGACAGATGCCCTCAGGTGACCTACATGCAGAGGCAGGGCGAAATCCAAAGCTGAACACCAGGAGCTGTGCAAATAAAGAAGAGAAAGGGAAATTTCACCCAGCAGCCTCAGGATCAGAGGATTAAATATCCACACTCAAGTTGATGTACCCTGCATCTCTGGAATACTTGGATGGAAAATGAATCATTCCAAAACTGAGGTGGTGGACTTTGGGAGAAACTGTAGACTTTGGGTTTGTTTCTAAACCTAATTTGTTTCTGATTTTATGTTTTTTGTATTTTAGTATTTAGAGTTTATTATCATCGGTAGGTTTGTTTATTCATTTGGTTGCTATCTTCGTTTTTATATATATATATATAGATTTTTTTCTCATTTTCTCTTTTTGTGAGTGTGTATGTGTATGATTCTTTGTGTGATTTTGTCTGTATAGCTTTGTTTTTATCATTTGTCCTAGGGGTCTGTCTGTGGGGGGTTATTTTTATTTTTTGATGTTCATGTTGTTTTTGAGTATACATTTTAGTGTTTGTTATCATTGGTGGATTTGTTTTTTGGTTTGGTTGCTCTTCTTTCTTCCTTTTTTCTTTTTTTATTACTTTTTTTATTTTTAATAATTTTTAAAATTTTTTATTTGAATAATCTTTTCCCTTCTTTCTTTCTTTCTTTCTCTTTCTTTTGTTTTTTCTTTCTTTCATTCTTTCTTTCTTTTGTTCTTTGTTGCTCTTTCTTTCTTTCATTCTTTCTTTCGTGCTTCCCTTCCTTCTTTCTCCCTTTTATTCTGAGCCATGTGTCTGACAGGGTTTTGATGCTCTAGCCGGGTGTCAGGCCTGAGTCTCTGAGGTGGGAGAGCTGAGTTCAGGACATTAGTCCACCAGAGACCTCCTGGTTCCATGTAATATTAAACAGCAAAAACTCTCCAAAGATCTCCATCTCAATGTCAAGACCCAGCTCCACTCAATGACCAGCAAACTACCATGCTGGAAACCCTATGCCAAACAACTATCAAAACAGGAACACAACCCCACCCATTAGCAGACAAGCTGCAAAAAATCATAATAAGGTCAGAGATACCCTAAAACACACCACCAGACATGGTCCTGCCCACCAGAAAGACAAGATCCAGCCTCATCCACCAGAACACAGACACCAGTCTGCTCCACCAGGAAGCCTATACAACCCACTGAACCAACCTTAGCCAACGGAAGCAGACACCAAAAACAATGGGAAATATGAACCTGCAATGGGAAATATGAACCTGTGAAAAGAAGACCCCAAACACAGTAAGTTAAGCAAAATGAGAAGACAGAGAAACACACAGCAGATGACAGAGCAAGGTAAAAACCCACGGGACCAAACAAATGAAGAGGAAAGAGTCAGTCTACCTGAACACCCATGGGGCCAAACAAATGAAGAGGAAAGAGTCAGTCTACCTGAAAAAGATTTCAGAATAATGATAGTAAAGATGATCCAAACTCTCGGAAACAGAATGGAGAAAATAAAAGAAATGTTTAACAGGACCAAAAAGAACTAAAGAGCAAAAAGACAGTGATGAACAACACAATAAATGAAATTTAAAATTCTCTAGAAGGAATCAATTGCAGAATAACTGAGGCAGAAGAATGGATAAATGACCTAGATGATAAAAGAGTGGGAATAATACCACAGAGCAGAATAAACAAAAAATAAAGAAAAGAGGACAGTCTCAGAGACCTCTGGGACAACATTAAATGCACCAAAAATCCAATTATAGGGGTCCTAGAAGAAGAAAGGGATTGAGAAAATATTTGAAGAGATTATAGTTGAAAACTTCCCTAATATGGGAAAGGAAATAGCCGATCAAGTCCAGGAAGCACAGAGAGTCCCATATAGGATAAATTCAAGGAGAAACATGCCAAGATATATATTAATCAAACTATCAAAAATTAAATGTAAAGAATAAATATTAAAAGCAGCAAGGGAAAAACAACAAAGAACATACAAGAGAATCCCCATAAGGTTAACAACTGATCTTTCAGAAGAAACTCTGCAAGCCAGAAGGGAGTGGAAGGAAATATTTTAAGTGATGGAAAGGAAAAACCTACAACCAAGATGACTCTACTCACCAAGGATGTAGTTCAGATTTGAGGAAAAATGAAAACATTTACAGACAAGCAAAAGCTAAGAGAATTCAGCACCACCAAACCAGCTTTAAAACAAATGTTAAAGGAACTTCTCTAGGCAGGAAATACAAGAGAAGGAAAAGACCTACAGTAACAAACCAAAACAACTAAGAAAACGGTAATAGAATACACATATCAAATATTTCCTTAAATGTAAATAGACTAAATGCTTCAACCAAAAGACATAGACTGGTTGAATGGATGCAAAAACAAGACCCGTATATATGCTGTCTACAAGAGACCCACTTCAAGCCTAGGGACATATACACACTGAAAATGAGGGGATGGAAAAAGATATTTCATGCAAATGGAAATCAAAAGAAAGCTGGAGGAGCAATTCTCAAATCAGACAAAACAGACTTTAAAATAAAAACGATTGCAAGAGACAAGGAAGGAAACTGCATAATGATCAAGGGATCAACCGAACAAGAAGTTATAACAATTGTAAATATTTATGCGCCCAACACAGAAACACCTCAATACATAAGGCAAATGCTAGCAGCCATAAAAGGGGAAATCAAAAGTAACACAATAGTAGGAGATTTTAACACCTCACTTTCAATGGACAGATCATCCAAAATGAAAATAAATAAGGAAACACAAGCTTTAAATGATACATTAAATAAGATGGACTTAATTGATATTTATAGCACATTCCATCCAAAAACAAAAGAAAACACTTTCTTCTCAAGTGCTCATGGAACATTCTCCAGGGTAGATCATATCTTGGGTCACAAATCAAGCCTTGGGAAACTTAAGAAAATTTAAATTGTATCAAGTATCCTTTCTGACCATGCTATGCAACTAGATACAGGAAAAAATCAATTACAGGAAAAAATCTGAAAAATATACAAACACATGGGGGGCAAAACAATACACTACTACATAACCAAGAGATCACTGAAGAAATCAAAGGGGAAATCAAAACATACCTAAAAACAAATGATAATGAAACATGATGACCCGAAACCTATGGGATGCAGCAAAAGCAGTTCTAAGAGGGAAGTTTATAGCAATACAATCCTACCTCAAGAAACAAGACACATCTCCAATAAACAACCTAACCTTACACCTAAATCAATGAGAAAGAAGAAGAAAAAACCCCCAAAGTTGCCAGAAAGAAAGAAATCATAAATATCAGATCAGAAATAAATGAAGAAGAAATGAAGGAACAATAACAAAGATCAATAAAACTAAAATCTTGTTCTTTGACAAGTTAAACAAAATTGATAAACCTTTAGCCAGACTCATCAAGAAAGAAGGGGAGAAGACTCAAACCAAAAGAATTAGAAATGAAAGAGAAGTAACAACTGACACTGCAGAAATACAGAGGATCACGTGAGATTACTACAAGCAACTATATGCTAATAAAATGGACAAACTGGAAGAAATGGACAAATTCTTAGAAAAAGCACAAACTTCTGAGACTGAACCAGGAAGAAATAGAAAGTATAAACAGACTAATCACAGGCAGTGAAATTGAGACCGTGATTAAAAATCTTCCAACAAACAAAAGCCCAAGACCAGATGGCTTCACAGGTGAATTCTATCAAACATTTAGAGAAGACCTAACACGTATCCTTCTCAAACTCTTCCAAAATGTAGCAGAAGGAGGAACATTCGAAAACTCATTCTATGAAGCCACCATCACACTGATACCCAAACCAAAGATGTCACAAAGAAAGAAAACTACGGGCCAATATCACTGCTGAACAGAGATGCAAAAATCCTCAACAAAATACTATCAAACAGAATCCAACAGCACATTAAAAGGATCACTCACCATAATCAAGCTGGATTTATTCCAGGGATGCAAAAATTCTTCAATATATACAAAACAATCAATGTGATAAGCCATATTAACAAATTGAAGGAGAAAAAGCATATGATCTTCTCAATAGATGCAGAAAAACTTGTGACAATATACAACACCCATTTATTATAAAAACCCTCCAGAAGTAGGCATAGACAGAACTCACCTCAACATAAAAAGGCCATATATGACAAACCCACAGCCAACATCCTTTTCCATGGTGAAAAACTGAAAACATTTCCTCTAAGATCAGGAACAAGACAGGGCTGTCCACTCTCAACATTATAATTCAACATAGTTTTGGAAGTTTTAGCCACAGCAATCAGAGAAGAAAAAGAAATAAAAGGAATCCAAATCGGAAAAGAAGAAGTAAAGCTGTCACTGTTTGCAGATGACATGATACTATACATAGAGAATCCTAAAGATGCTACCAGAAAACTACTAGAGCTAATCAATGAATTTGGTAAAGTAGCAGGATACAAAATTAATGCACAGAAATCTCTTGCACTCCTATATATTAATGATGAATAATCTGAAAGAGAAATTAAGGAAACATTCCCATTTACCACTGCAACAAAAAGAATAAAATACCTAGGAATAAACCTATGTAAGGAGACAAAAGACCTGTATGCAGTAAACCATAAGACACTGATGAAAGAAACTAAAGATGATACAAACAGATGGAGAGATATACCATGTTCTTGGATTGGAAGAATCAATATGTGAAATTGACTATACTACCCAATGCAATCCCCAGATTCAATGCAATCCCCATCAAACTACCAAAGGCATTTTTCATAGAACTAGAACCAAAAATTTCACAATTTGTTTCAAAACACAAAACACCTTGAATAGCCAAAGCAATCTTGAGAAAGAAAAACAGAGCTGGAGGAATCAGGCTCCCAGATTTCAGACTGTACTACAAAGCTACAGTAATCAAGACAGTATGGTACTGGCACCAAAACAGAAATATAGATCAATGGAAGAGGATAGAAAGCCCAGACATAAACCCATGCACTTATGGTCAACTTATCTTTGATAAAGGAGGCAAGAACATACAATGGAGAAAAGACAGCCTCTTCAATAAGGGGTGCTGGGAAAACTGGAAAGCTACATGTAAAAGGATAAAGTTAGAACACGCTCTAACACCATACACAAACATAAACTCAAAATGGATTAAACACTTAAATGTAAGGCCAAACACTATACAACTCTTAGAGGAAAACATAGGCAGAACACAATGACATAAATCAAAGCAAGATCCTTTTGGACCCACCTCCTAGAGAAATGGAAATAAAAACAAAAATAAATAAATGGGACCTAATGAAACTACTATAATCTATAAAAATATAAAATAACTATGTTGTACACCTGAAACTAAGACAACATTGTAAATCAATTCTACTTCAATAAAAATGAAATAAAATGTTTCATAAACATTTTTAAGTGTTTTATTATGAAATATCTTGAATAGAAAAGTACAGAGAATACTGTAACAATACTTGTATAACCACCACTCAGATTTAACACACAAACAGATTTAATTATATTAAAATAAAGAGATAGGGGTGTTCTGAAGATGGCAGAAAAGTAAGACGCAGAGATCAACTTCCTCCCCACAGATACACCAGAAATACATCTACACGTGGAACAACTCCTACAGAACACCTACTGAATGCTGGCAGAACACCTCAGACCTTCCAAAAGGCAAGAAACTCCCAACGTACCTGGGTAGGGGAAAAGAAAAAAAGAAAAAACAGAGACAAAAGAATAGGGACGGGACCTGCACCAGTGGGATGGAGCTGTGAAGGAGGAAAGGTTTCCACACACTAGGAAGCCCCTTCGTGGGTGGAGACTGCGGGTGGTGGAGAGGAGAACTTCTGAGACGCGAAGGAGAGCGCAGCAACGGGGGTGCAGAGGGCAAAGTGGGGAGATTCCCGCACAGAGGATCGGTGCCGACCGGCACTCACCAGCCCGAGCGGCTTGTTTGCTCACCTGCCGGGGCTGGTGGGGCAGCGAGCTGAGGCTCGGGCTTTGGTCGGAGCGCAGGGAGAGGACTGGGGTTGGCTGCATGAACACAGCCTGAAGGGGTTAGTGCACCACGGCTAGCTGGGAGGGAGGCCGGGAAAAGGTCTGGAGCTCCCGTAGAGGGAAGAGACTTTTTCTTCCCTCTTTGTTTCCTGGTGCGTGAGGAGAGGGGATTAAGAGCGCTGCTTAAAAGAACGCCAGAGACGGGCGTGAACCGCGGCTAAAAGCATGGACCCCAGAGAGGGGCACGAGCCGTGGCTAAAAGCGTGGACTCCAAAGACGGCCGCAAGCTGCGGCTAAAAGTGCGGACCCCAGAGACGGGCGGGAGATGCTAAGGCTGCTGCTGCTGCCACCAAGAAGCCTGTGTGCGAGCACAGGGCACTATCCACACCCCTCTTCTGGGAAGCCTGTGCAGCCCGCCACTGCCAGGTTCCCGGGATCCAGGGACAACTTCCCCGGGAGAACGCACGGCGGGCCTCAGGCTGCTGCAACGTCACGCCTGCCTCTGCCGCCGCAGGCTCACCCCGCACTATGCGCCCCTCCCTCCCCCCGGCCTGAGTGAGCCAGAGCCCCCGAATCAGCGGCTCCTTTAACCCCGTCCTGTCCGAGCAAAAAACAGACTCCCTCCAGCGACCTACACGCAGAGGCAGGGCCTAATCCAAAGCTGAGCCCCTGTGAGCTCCGAGAACAAAGAAGAGAAAGGGAAATCTCTCCCAGCAGCCTCAGAAGCAGCGGATTAAAGCTCCACAATCAACTTGATGTACCCTGCATCTGTGGAATACATGAATAGACAACGAATCATTCCAAATTGAGGAGGTGGACTTTGAGAGCAAGATTTATGATTTTTTCCCCTTTTCCTCTTTTTGTGAGCGTGTATGTTTCTGTGTGAGATTTTGTCTGTATAGCTTTGCTTCCACCATTTGTCCTAGGGTTCTATCTGTCCGTTTTTTTAAAAATTTTTTTTCTTAATAATTAATTTTAATTATTTTATTTTATTTTACATTATCTTCTTTCTTTCTTTCTTTCTTTCTTTCTTTCCTTCCTTCCTTCCTTCCCTCCTTTAGACAACGAATCATCCCAAATTGAGGAGGTGGACTTTGATAGCAAGATTTATGATTTTTTCACCTATTCCTCTATTTGTGAGTGTGTATGTGTATGCTTCTGTGTGAGATTTTGTCTGTATAGCTTTGCATCCACCATTTGTCCTAAGGTTCTATCCATCCATTTTTTTGTTTTTCTTAATAATTATTTTTAATTTAATAACTTTATTATATTTTACTTTATTTTATTTTACTTTATCTTCTTTTTTTTTCCTTCCTTCCCTCTTCATTCCTTCCTTCCTTCCTCACACAGTCCTTCCCTCCCTCCCTCCCTCCCTTTCTTTCCTTCTTCTCTTCTTCCTTCCTTCCTTCCATCCTTCCTTCCCTCCTTTCTTTCTTTCTACTTCTACTAATTCTCTAATTTTTCTCCCTTTTATTCTGAACTGTGTGGATGAAAGGCTCTTGGTGCTCCAGCCAGGAGTCAGTGCTGTGCCTCTGAGGTGGGAGAGCCAACTTCAGGACACTGGTCCACAAGAGAACTCCCAACTCCACATAATATCAAAAGGCGAAAATCTCCCAGAGATCTCCATCTCAACACCAGCACCCAGCTTTACTCAACGACCAGCAAACTACAGTGCTGGACACCCTATGCCAAACAACTAGCAAAACAAGAACAAAACCCCACCCATTAGCAGAGAGGCTGCCTAAAGTCATAATAGCTCCAAAGACACCCCAAAACACACCACCAGATGTGGACCTACCCACCAGAGAGACAAGATCCAGTGTCATCCACCAGAACACAGGCACTAGTCCCCTCCACCAGGAAGCCTACACAACCCATTGAACCAACATTAGCCACTGGGGACAGACATCAAAAACAATGGGAACTATGAACCTGCAGCCTGCAAAAACGAGATCCCAAACACAGTAAGATAAACAAAATGAGAAGACAGAAAAACACACAGAAGATGAAGGAGCAAGATAAAAACGCACCAGACCTAACAAATGAAGAGGAAATAGGCAGTCTACCTGAAAAAGAATTCAGAATAATGACAGTAAAGATGATCCCAAATCTTGGAAATAGATTAGACAAAATGCAAGAAACATTTAACAAGGACCTAGAAGAACTAAAGATGAAACAAACAATGATGAACAACACAATAAACGAAATGAAAAATACACTAGATGAGATCAATAGCAGAATAACTGAGGCAGAAGAATGGATAAGTGACCTAGAAGATAAAGTAGTGGAAATAACTACTGCAGAGCAGAATAAAGAAAAAAGAATGAAAAGAACTGAGGGCAGTCTCAGTGACCTCTGGAACAACATTAAATGCACTAACACTCAAATTATAGGGTTTCCAGAAGAAGAAGAGCAAAAGAAAGGGACTGAGAAAATATTTCAAGAGATTATAGTTGAAAACTTCCCTAATATGGGAAAGGAAATAGTTAATCAAGTCCAGGAAGCACAGAGAGTCCCATACAGGATAAATCCAAGGAGAAATACACCAAGACACATATTAATCAAAATGTCAAAAATTAAATACAAAGAAAGCATATCAAAATCAGCAAGGGAAAAACAACAAATAATACACAAGGGTATCCCCATAAGGTTAGCAGCAGATCTCTCAGCAGAAACTCTGCAAGCCAGAAGGGAGTGGCAATACATACTAAAAGTGATGAAGGAGAAAAATCTGCAACCAAGATTACTCTACCCAGCAAGGATCTCATTCACATTTGATGAAGAAATTAAAACCTTTACAGACAAGCAAAAGCTGAGAGAGTTCAGCACCACCAAACAAGCTTTACAACAAATGCTAAAGGAACTTCTCTAGGCAAGAAACACAAGAGATGGAAAAGACCTACAATAACAAACTCAAAACAATTTAGAAAATGGGAATAGAAACATACATATTGATAATTAACTTAAGTGTAAATGGACTAAAGGCTCCCACAAAAGACACAGATTGACTGAATGGATACAAAAACAAGACCCATATATATGCTGTCTACAAGAGACCCACTTCAGACCTAGAGACACGTACAGACTGAAAGTAAGGGGATGGAAAAAGATATTCCATGCAAATGGAAACTAAAAGAAAGCTGGAGTAGCAATTCTCATATCAGACAAAATAGACTTTAAAGTAAAGACTATTACAAGAGACTAAGAAGGACACTACATAATGATCAAAGGATCAATCCAAGAAGACGATATAACAATTGTAAATATTTATGCGCCCAACATAGGAGCACCTCAATACATAAGGCAAATACTAACAGCCATAAAAGGGGAAATCGACACTAACACAATCATAAGAGGGGACTTTAACACTCCACTTTCACCAATGGACAGCTCATTCAAAACGAAAATAAATAACGAAACACAAGCTTTAAATGATATATTAAATAAGATGGACTTAATTGATATTTATAGGACACTCCATCCAAAAACAACAGAATACACATTTTTCTCAAGTGCTCATGGAACATTCTCCAGGATAGATCATATCTTGGGTCACAAATCAAGCCTTGGCAAATTTAAGAAAATTGAAATTTTATCAAGTATCTTTTCCGACCACAATGCCATAAGACTAGATATCAATTAAAGGAAAAGATCTGTAAAAAATACAAACACATGCAGGCTAAAAAATACATTATTTAATAATGAAGTGATCACTGAAAAAAATCAAAGAGGAAGTAAAAAATTACCTAGAAACAAATGACAATGGAGACACGATGACCCAAAACCTATGGGATGCAGGAAAAGCACTTCTAAGAGGGAAGTTTATAGCAATACAATCCTACCTTAAGAAACAGGAAACATCTCAAATAAAAAACCTAACCTTGGACCTAAAGCAATTTGAGAAAGAAGAACAAAAACCCCAAAGTTAGCAGAAGGAAATAAATCAGAAAAATCAGATCAGAAATAAATGAAAAAGAAATGAAGGAAACAATAACAAAGGTCAATAAAGTAAAAGGTGGTTCTTTGAGAAGATAAACAAACTTGATAAACCTTTAGCCAGACTCATCAAGAAAAAAGGGAGAGGTCTCAAATCAATAAAATTAGAAATGAAAAAGGAGAAGTTACAATGGACACCACAGAAATTCAAACAATAAGAGATTACTACAAGCAACTATACACCAGTAAAATGGACAACCTGGAAGAAATGGACAAATTCTTAGAAAGGTACAACCTTCCAAGACTGAACCAGGAAGAAATTGAAAATATGAACAGACCAATCACAAGTACTGAAGTTGAAACTGTGATTAAAAATCTTCCAACAAACAGAAGTCCAGGACCAGATGGCTTCACAAGTGAATTCTATCAAACATTTAGAAAAGAGTTAACACCTACCCTTCTGAAACTCTTCCAAAAATTGCAGAGAAAAGAACACTCCCAAGCTCATTCTATGAGGCCACCATCACCCTAATACCAAAATCAGACAAAGATATTACAAAAAAAGAAAATTACAGGCCAGTATCACTGATGAACACACATGCAAAAATCCTCAACAAAATACTAGCAAACAGAATCCAACAACACATTTAAAATATCATACACCATGATCAAGTGAGATTTATACTGGGAATACAAGTTTTCAGTATCTGCAAATCAGTGTGATACACCACATTAAAACATTGAAGAATAAAAGCCATATAATCAGCTCAATAGATGTGGAAAAAGCTTTTGAAAAAATTCAACACCTTATGATAAACACTCTCCAGAATTTGAGCATATAGGGGACATACCTCAACATACTAAAGGCAGTATAATGACAAACCCACAGCAAACATTCTCAATGGTGAAAAACTGAAAGCACTTCCTCTAATATCAGGAACAAGACAAGGATGTCCACTTTCACCACTTTTATTCAACATAGTTTTGGAAATCCTAGCCACAGCTATCAGAGAAGAAAAAGAAATAAAAGAAATCCAAATTGGAAAAGAAGAAAAACTGTCATTGTTTGCAGATGACATGATAGTATTTATAGAAAATCCTAAATATGCTACCAGAAAACTAGAGCTCATCCATGAATTTGGTTCACAAAATTAATACACAGAAATCTTGTGCATTCCTACACACTAGGAATGCATCAGAAAGAATAAAATACCTAGGAATAAACCTACCTAAGGAGACAAAAGACCTGTTCTCAGAAAACTATAAGATACTGATGAAAGAAATAAAACATGACACAAACAGATGCAGACATATACCATGTTCTTGAATTGGAAGAATCAATATTGTAGAAATGGTGATACAACCCAAAGCAGTCTACACATTCAATGCAATCCCTATCAAATTACCAATAGCAATTTTCACAAAATTAGAACAAAAAAAATTAAAATTTGTATGGAAACTCAAAAGACCCCAAATAGCCAAAGCAATCTTGAGAAAGAAAAACAGAGCTGGAAGAATCAGGTTCCCTAACTTCAGACTATACTATAAAGCTACAGTCATCAAAACAGTATGGTACTGGCACAGAACCAGAAATATAGATCAATGGAACAGGACAGAAAGTCCAGAGATAAACCCACACACCTATGGTCAACAAATCTATGACAAAAGAGGCAAGAATATACAATGGAGGAAACACAGTCTCTGTAAAAGTTGGTGCTGGGAAAATTGGATAACTACAAGTAAAAGAATGAAATTAGAACACTTCCTAGCTCCATACAGAAAAATAAACTCAAAATGTATTAAAGACCTAAATATAAGGCCAGATACTATAAAACTTTTAGAGGAAAACATAGGGAGAACATGCTCTGGAGTAAATAGCAGCAAGATCTTTTTCAATCCACCTCCTAGAATAATGAAAATAAAAATGATAATAAACAAATGGTACCTAATTAAACTTAAAAGCTTTTGTACAGCAAGGAAACCATAAACAAAACATCAACCCTCAGAATGGTAGAAAATATTCGCAAATGAAGCAACCAACAAGGGATTAATTTCCAAAATGTACAAACAACTCACGCAGCTCAATATCAAAAACCAAAACACAATCAGAAAATGGGCAAAAGATCTAAATAGACATTTCCCCAAAGGATAGATACAGATGGCTAAAACCACATGAAAATGTGCTCAGCATCACTAATTATTAGAGAAATGCAAATCAAAATTACAATCAGGTATCACCTCACACTGGTCAGAATGGCCATCATCAAAAAATCTATAAACAATAAATGCTGGAGAGGGTGTGGAGAAAAGGGAACCCTCCTACACTGTTTGTGAGAATGTAAGTTGGTACAGCCATTATGGAGAACAGTGTGGAGGTTCCTTAAAAAGCTAAAAATAGAGCTACCATATGGTCCAGCAATCTCACTCCTGGGTATATATCTGGAGAAAACCATAATTTGAAAAGATACATATACCCGCCATGTTCATTGAAGCACAATTTACAATAGCCAGGATATGGAAGCAACCTAAATGTCCATTGACAGGGGAATGGATAAAGAAGATGTGGTACATATATACAATGGAATATAACACAGCCATAAAAAAGACAAAATAATGCTATTTGCAGCAACATGGATGGACCTAGAGATTGTCAGACTGAGTGAAGTAAGTAAGTCAGACAGAGAAAGACAAATATCATATGACATCGTTTATATGTGGAATCTAACAAAAAGGGTGCAAATGAACTTATCTACAAAACAGAAATAGAGTTACAGATGTAGAAAACAAACTTATGGTTACCAGCATGTAAGTGCATGGAGGGACAAATTGGGAGATTAGGATTAACATATACACACTACTATATATAAAATAAATAACTAATAAGGACCTACTGTATAGCACAGGGAACTCTACTCAATACTCTAATGGCCTATATGGGAAATGAATCTTAAAAAGAGTTGATTATATGTATGTGTATAACTGATTCACTTTGCTGAATGTGTGTATATTAACCACGTAATATTTCAAGTATCTTACAAATATGAGATTCTATGATATAAGATGACTTTGAAAAGGATATTAATTTTTGAAAGATTTATATAGACCATATAATATGGTCATATATAGACCATATAATAAATACTCCTAAACTATATAGGAATTCCTAATTTGCAGAACATAGAAGAAAGTAGTCTGTCGTCTACATTTTCAATTATGTGTCACTTAAATTTCCCTGAATTAAATCATGATCATCAGTATTTCCTCAACACATCTTCCATTACAACCAAAAGTTTTCCAGCTCAACAGAAAGACCCAGATTGCTATAGCTCCAAGAGGCAGGGTAGTATTATAGATAACATGATTTTGACTTTTTTTCAATGCTATTTCTAACCTCTGTAAAATCTTTGCACTTAAGTCAGGAAAGAAATTGTTACCAGAAGAAAATTAGAATTTATTGAATCATAGTCTCAAAGAACAGAAGACACACTTTTCTTTTGGAGACATTGCATTAAAACTATAATGGTCACTTTTTGGCCCATCTTACAGGAAAAACTGCTAATATTCTTCCAATTTGATATTTGAATAATAATCTCTCACCAGTCATAAGGTTCAAGAATATCATGACTGAGCTCTACAAATTCATTTATTCAATTAATCAAAAATTATTAAGTATTTAGAAGTGCTACATATCATTTACTGTTATGTGGACATACAAACAAGACAACTGCTACCCCCAAAGAAAGATCAGTCAATTTTTTAAATGGCAATACAGGAACAACAAAAGTTTCCTGATATTAATTAATTAAGTGACTAAATCAATGAAAAGCTATTTCACCAAATTATTATTATTATTTTTTTTTTACTTTTGCACTTACTTTTCTTATGCCATATTTAGGTGACTGGAGATTGGATGTGCTTTCTCTTTAGTGTGTGTGATATTTTAACCTCTATCATGGTGGACATATGCCCTATCCACTTTTTTTGTCTTTGCCCTATGCTGTGCCCCACCTCTGGGCCAGCCATAGAAGTTGTCTGACATATACAGAGTCTAGGTGAGTTCACCACAGCCAGATTTTCTCCAGGGCCAGTGCTAGGACAGGAACATGGGCAGAACAGTTATGACAAAGGTAAACCAAACATACTGAGAACAAGTCTGTAAGGAGTTGGTGAGCTAATCTCTGGTGCATTGACTCTTGGAAATGGAATCTCAGGAAGTCAACATTAGACTTATGGTCAAAGATCTCATAATCTAGTCAGAGGACAAAGGAGTAAACTGATGGTCACAGTAGAAGCCAAGTCCTCCAAGTGTGACTCCTGGACTAACAACATCGGCATCACTTGGACGCTCTTTAGAATGCAGATTCTCGAGGCCCACCTTGATCTAATGAATCAGCATCTCAGAGTGGGACCCAGCAATCTGGGTTTAATGAGCCCTCCAGGTGATTCTGCTGAAGGCATGTGTTTGAGAACAGTGGTGAGTGTGAGAAGTGTTCTGGTAGAGGGACATTTCCCAGCATGGTACAAAGCACAGAAAGGGCTAATTAGGCCAGCTGGGAGAACGTAAGGCAGGCTTCCCCAAAAAGTTAGCACCTGACCCTTTTTAATCATTTAATTCAGCTGCTTCTATTTTCTTAAATTCTGCTAGGGCTGATAACAATAATAATACCTAATTTGAATTTCTTCATATCTCCCTTCTCTCAACGACTTTCCAGTGACTGTTGAAAATAATGAGAAACACAAGAAATGGGGATTTTGAGAGAAAATGGAGATGATGTAGATAGTAAAGAAATAACCAATTTTTCTTTAATGCTGTACAGTGGGTTTTAGGACTAATTAACCTAGAGTTAAGGTTATCAAATTTAGCAAAAGTATAATATATCCAGTTAAATTTGAAGGTCAGAAAAAATGATTAATTTTTTAGCACAAGGATGCCCCATGAAATATATGGAATTTATTATACTAAAAAGAATATTCATTTATTACTTGAAATTCAGTGCAACTGTGTGTCCTGTATTTTATCTGGTAACCCTATCCTGAGTTCAAGTCATGAACTACAATGCATTCACTTTTTACCTTAAATTGGGATTAATAACAATACCAGCAGATATTTGTTGGGCAGTTACTATTCACTAGACATGATTCAAAGCATGTGGAAGCATCCCTACTAAATCCTCACAATATCCTTATTATTATTCTCCTTACACACATAGGAAACTGCTTAGCAATTGGGTCAAAGCTAGTAGAAGGTAGAGTCAGAATTTTAATCCATACTTAGCCTGATTCCAGAAGGTTTTTTTGTTTTTATGTTTTTTTTTTTGCGGTACGCGGGCCTCTCACTGCTGTGGCCTCTCCCGTTGTGGAGCACAGGCTCCAGACACTCAGGCTCAGAGGCCATGGCTCACGGGCCCAGCCGCTTCATGACATGTGGGATCTTCCCAGACTGGGGCACGAACCCGTGTGCCCTGCGTCAGCAGGCGGACTCTCAGCCACTGTGCCACCAGGGAAGCCCTCCAGAAGTTTTAATGACTACATTCTGTCGTTTATCCTATAGTGAAATTTTCTTAGTCCTTGTGAAACTTAGTTTCATTTCTTTGAGTTAATGTGAAGACAAATTGAGATTATATATGGTACCTAACCCAGTTTGTGGCCACACATAGAAACATTTATTAATAGTAATATATTCAAAGTCAAGACAACTGACCCCAAATATACTTGGCTTCAGAACAATACTTCTACTCTACTGTAACCACAAGTTAACAAGTGAGTCTTGAGAAAGAGGGACTCTGGTTTGTCTGGGATGGTATGCACTTATGTTTTGGCCTGAGGTCATTTAGAACAGAGTTCAAGTTAAATAATGTATATCCTAGTCAGGAGTTACTTATCTCTGTGCATGCTGACAGGAGGAGTATCCCTCCACAGAATGCCACAGTCAGTGGAGGAAAAACGGCATCACAGAGTTTCACCTTGAGTCCTAGATTACTAGGAGACCACAAGGGCTTTCTACATGGATAACGGGAGAACTACAGTGACCATATGGATAAGGAGTGGAATGACCAAAAAGCCTATAGCAAGAATGAGAGGAGACAGTAGGTGCGGTTGTCAAAAGCATGAATCTTGGTATGTCCTACTTCACTGGTTTTGCTGAGGATTGGACGTATGGTACTGGCACAAAAACAGAAATATACATCAAGGGAACAGGATAGAAAGCCCAGAGATAAACCCACGCACATATGGTCACCTTATTTTTGATAAAGGAGGCAAGGATATACAATGGAGAAAAGACAGCCTCTTCAATAAGTGGTGCTGGGAAAACTGGACAGCTACATGTAAAAGAATGAAATTAGAACACTCCCTAACACCATACACAAAAATAAACTCAAAATGGATTAGGGACCTAAATGTAAGACTGGACAGTATAAAACTCTTAGAGGAAAACACAGGCAGAACACTCTATGACATAAATCACAGCAAGATCCTTTTGACCCACCTCCTAGAGAAACGGAAATAAAAAAAAAATAAACAAATGCAACCTAATGAAAATTAAGAGCTTTTGCACAGCAAAGAAAAGCATGCACAGGATGAAAAGACAACCCTCAGAATGGGAGAAAATATTTGCAAATGAAGCAACTGACAAAGGATTAATCTCCAAAATATACAAGCAGCCCATGCAGCTCAATAACAAAAAAACAAACCCAATCCAAAAATGTACAGA
This sequence comes from Lipotes vexillifer, assembly GCF_000442215.2. NCBI lineage: Eukaryota > Metazoa > Chordata > Mammalia > Artiodactyla > Lipotidae > Lipotes > Lipotes vexillifer. The sequence goes on from NW_006791298.1 coordinate 132,627, forward strand.
AGACTTAAACAGACATTTATCCAAAGAAGATATACAGATTGCCAACAAACACATGAAAGGATGCTCAACATCACTAATCATTAGAGAAATGCAAGTCAAAACTACAGTGAGTTATCATCTCACACGGGTCAGAATGGCCATCATCAAAAAATCTACAAACAATAAATGCTGGAGAGGATGTGGAGAAAAGGGAACACTCTTGCACTGTTGGTGGGAATGTAAATTGATACAGCCACTGTGGAGAACAGTATGGAGGTTTCTTAAAAAACTAAAAATAGAACTACCATATGACCCAGTAATCCCACTACTGGGCATATACCCTGAGAAAACCATAACTCAAAAAGTCATGTACAGCTTCCCTGGTGGCGCAGTGGTTGAGAGTCCACCTGCTGATGCAGGGGACACGGGTTCATGCCCCAGTCCGGGAAGATCCCACGTGCCACGGAACGGCTAGGCCCGTGACCCATGGCCACTGAGCCTGTGCGTCCGGAGCCTGCGCTCCGCAATGGGAGAAGCCACAACAGTGAGAGGCCCGTGTACCACAAAAAAAAAAAAAAAAAAAAAAAAAAAAAAAAATGTATTCAAAACTGGTTATAGCCCTAGTGCTCATAGGGTAAAAAAACAAAGCAGAGAAAAAACAGAAAAGATACCCAAGGACTTCCCTGGAGATCCAGTGGTTAAGAATCTGCGCTTCCACTGCAGGGGATTTGGGTTTGATCCCTGGTTAGGGAACTAAGATCCTGCATGTCGTGTGTTATGGCAAAAAAAAAAAAAAAAGAAAGTCATGTATCACGATGTTCATTGCAGCACTATTTACAATACCCAGGACATGGAAGCAACCTAACTGTCCATCAACAGATGAATGGTTAAAGAAGATATGGCACATATATACAATGGAATATTACTCAGCCATAAAAAGAAAAAAAATTGAGTTATTTGTAGTGAGGTGGATGGACCTAGAGTCTGTCATACAGAGTGAAGTAAGTCCGAAAGAGAAAAACAAATACCATATGCTAACACATATATATAGAATCTAAAAAAAAAAGAAGGTTCTGATGAACCTAGGAGCACGACAGGAATAAAGATGCAGGCGTAGAGCATGTACTTAAGGACAACGGGAGGGGGAAGGGTAAGCTGGGATGAAGTGAGAGAGTGGCATGGACATATATACACTACCAAATGTAAAATAGATAGCTTGTGGGAAGCAGCTGCATAGCACAGGGAGATTGGCTTGGTGCTTTGAGACCACCTAGAGTGGTGGGATAGGGAGGGTGGGAGGGAGATGCAAGAGGGAGGGAATATGGAAATATATGTATACATATAGCTGATTTACTTTGTTATACACCAGAAACTAACACACCATTGTAAAACAATTATACTCCAATAAAAATGTTAAAAAAAAAAAGTGATGTACGTGCTAGGGAAGTGATACATGCTCAATAGAGGATATGCATTTTAATTATTATTAGTATTATTATTATAAAATAAATAGGCAATCCTTTCTGCAAAAGGATTCTTTTTAAAACAAGAATCATGCACTCTTACAAGTCACGGTTGTTTGTCTCAAGCAAGGCTCAAATAATACATCTGTATGTGCTTTAGAATTTATCATCCTAAAGCAAAAAGAACAAACAAGAGCTCTTGTTCCTACCTCTCTATTAGTTACTATTAAAAGCTTTAAAGTGTCTAAACTTTTACCTTATTGCAAACTACCAAGTTAGCCTGCCACGAATTCATGGATGCTGTTAGAAGACATAAGACAAAGGACAGTTCATTACTCAAAGCAATATCAGCAGCCAGAGTATCAGCAGAGTTTGCACTGTTCTCCAGGTTCCAAATTCCACAGTATGACAGGAAGAGGGCTAAATACTACCTGCATATTTGTACTAACACAGTGGATTGTGTCACAGGAGAGGAATCCTGAGCCTAGAACACCCAGATCTTTTTAAATGGGTGTTAAAAGCACCTCCCCTTTCTCCAGGGAGTATTATCTTTACTATGCTAGACAGTAAGCATGCCTGTCTTCTGAAGCTATAAGCAAATGTGCCCTTTGCTCTGGTAGGAAACACTATCTCTATTGCCCAAGACTTTTCACTATACTAACATCTTTGAAAAAGTCCAGAGCTAAAGCCACCAAAACAAGCCAGAAAAACCATGTTGATGTTTCATGTTTTGCAATAAATAGACCCAGCATAATTTTAGGTAGCTCTAATTATGACATAATTTACTGCTTGCATGTACTGTTTCAGGATATAAATAATGCTATGACGATGCTTCATAAATGGCAGCCCTGTGTTCTGACTCTTCCTAAAACAAATGTGTGAAAAAAATATGCTTCTTGGAAATATCTAAGAGAATTTTTAACAAAATTCAACAACGCATGCACTGGCATAGACAGCCAAATTCTATGATAATCTCTCAATAACAACCTGTGTTTTTTTCTACCATAGCTTTTATCATAGTTGTAAGTATGTAAGCATATGTTTACCTTTTCATTTAATTTCTGTCTGTCTCCCTAGAGTATAAGCTCTCTTTCACCAAGGGACCTCTTTTTTTATACTTATGTTGGAGTCACCTAGCATGGCACCTGACATATAGCAGATATATACAATAAACATATGCAACAAATATTTTTTGAATGTTGACTGAATTGAAGTGTACTTCACTTATAAATAAAATGTTAAAATTTGATCACAAGGCGCAATTCTATCACACACTTTATCTTTACCAGGACTTCCAAAGAATCTTATTTGAGTTTCCTAAGAGGCTGGATGGGGAAATGACCTAAGAAATCACCTAGGGTTTCCACTTTATTATATAGATGAGGAAACCATGAGCCAGAGCTAGCAAATGAATTATCCAAAGTCACACAGCAAGTTGTGATGGACCTAGGCTAAAATTCAAGTTTCCTGACTCCTGGCTGAATGTTGTTTCCCCAATAAGATTTCTTCACCTGTTCCTTCAGCCTCTTCTGGCAATGTCTGAAAGCACTTCCATGTTTATCCACTATGAAGAAATGTGATAATGTGTCGTTAAGGCAGGAGTAGAGAGATGGGAATATCTGCAGCTCTATGCTAATACCACCTCACTGTCATAATACGGGTCAGGGAGCCTGCACTTCCAAACACAAAAGTAATCTGCAATGTGCTTTCAAAGTTTTCAACTTTGCCTGATGTTTTTTTGAAGTGCACTGAGAAAAGAAGGCATGACACAGCTCAGAGATATATCAAAGTGTCTGCAAATCTGCCAAAGCCCAATTCCAATGAACCAGAGACATTTCTATTTTTTCTCCTATCTTATCCAAACTGGCAAATAAGGAACTTTACCTACTTTATTATCATATTGTGACAAATTGGTAATGAAAGCATTATTGTTTAGGGCTGCAGATACGTTAAAATAGAGAAGTTAAAGAATTTCACCTCTTCCAAGATTTTAGAAATTTCCTGTAGTAACCATCCCACAAAAAGTGAAACAAGCATCTCCACAGTGAAGATCCTGGGAAGTCAGTCATTTCTGTTTCTAATACAAAAGAGTGTTTGATATTCTGCTTATCCTGTGGGCTCCGCAACATCCCTGTGATCAGTTGTTCCTGCAGGAGCCAGCTCTGCCAAAGATGTTGCTTTGGAGGAAAGGTTCTCTATAAATGTAATAAATAAATAAATGGATGGACTAGGCAGAACAGCATAGGCTCTGGATTAAACAGAGGCAAGAATTTGGTTTTCAGATTTAAAAGGAACGAGGGACTGGTCTCAGTCTCCCACCTTGGGAAAAGCTACAAAGATTTATTTTTGTGAACATATCACAATTCTCATTCTCATGCAGCTGTAGTTATTGGAGTACCTGAGGTAAGATTACTTTATGGCCCAATGAGAGCAAATACAGGCCTCTCTTGCCTTATAGGCTAAGTGGTTTCACACTCATTTCTGAGGAATGAATATAAGTTTCTAGTGAATTCCATGAAAATATTTTTAGAGTTGTAATTCTGCAGAGCAAAAGTTACCATAGTGTGAATGGAAAACTTTTAGTGAGAGGCTAGCCGTCAATTTTCTGAGGAAAACTGGACAAGTAATACTCTTGTGATGTGTTTCAGAATCTGGTATCTCATTCTATAATTTCTAACATAGATATTGCTTTCATGCATTGAAGATGACTTAAGTCTGTATTCTTACAGATTCACAATTTGACTCATCTCCTTCTATGGAACTGAGATTTTAGTATGTAATGGATGACACTGTATTAGAACATTTGGCTAGCAAGTTCCACCATTAAGGCATATCTTACCCTTGCCTAGCCATTTTTTTTTTTAAGTCTGAGGGTTTGATTTGTAGAATCACAGTATTCTTTTGGTTCTTTTAAACCAATTTTCCCTTCATCTACAGAAAAGATACCAATTGCCTCACTCTTGTGTGTCAGAAATTTAGGAATATATGGAATCCATTATAAAATCAGGCTTGGTTTGTGGACCACACCCATGTCAATTTTCTGGTTTTGAGAGATCTTTAGTTAACCAAAATGTTACCATTGAGTAAACTAGGCAAAGAGTGCATGGGAATTCTCTGTTCTATCTTTGAAACTCCACATGAATTTAGAATTATTTTAAAATAAAAAGTGAAAGGAAAAAAAAGACTTGGAAATAGAAGATATAAAAGTAGGAAACAGGCATAATAGTGACAAACTGGAAAAACTAACTCTCTACATGTATATTTATTAAGCTATAACATGGAGATAGCATCTAGTACTGAGTAACAGTTAAATGAGATTAAATGTAATGGCTTGTTTATGCAGAGGCAATATGGCGAAATTAATACCATGTCCTCTAAAGCCAGACTGTCTCACTCAAATCCCATGTCATGCAATTTCTGTTTGTGTCCTTGGCCCAGGAATTTAATCTTGCCTCAGTATCTGAATCTGGAAATTGGGATAATGATAATAACATCACTCATAAGACAGTGTGTTTAAATGAGTTAATACATGTCAGGTACTTAGAACAATGTCTGGTACTTAGCAATTATGCATGGCTGTCAGCCATATTATGAAGAAATCACTTCACACCTAGTTCAGTAAATGTTTTCTTTCCTTTTCTGATTATTAGTGAAAGCCTATAGGTAGCTAATCTAAAGCAGCATAGAAAAAAAGAATTGTGGTACATTTACATAATTGAATACTATAAAATAATGAGGGAACAAGCTTCTACTACATGCAAAAATATGGATGAATCACACAAACATAATACTGAGTGAAAGAAACCATCCACCAATAGGTGCTTATTGTAAGATTGCAGTTATGTAAAATAATAAATAATAAATAGAAATAATACAAATAATAAAATAGTAGAAAATAACAAGAATAATTTAAAGATAAACTTTAAGCTTAATTTTGATAAAACATTTCAGAATCCCTCAAATCACACCATTTCAATAAGTAAAATGTACATATATTTTTGTACCACATGTCAAGTCCCAAATTCTCAGTTGTCAGTAAGATAGTAAGTTGCAAATTATAAATTTATCTGATAATTTAACCATATGTATTTTAAACAAAAAAAAGTAAGCTTTCAACAAGCAAAATGAGGTTTTAAACAAAAATACTTAATTCAACAAGGTGTCTTTTTTTTTCAGTTGAAGTATAATTGACATACAATATTACATTTGTTTCAGTGTAAGACATAATGATTCGACAAATGTATACATTGTGAAGTGATCATCATAATAAGTCTAGTTACCATCTGTCACCATACATAGTTACTATTAGTTTTCTTGCGATGAGAACTTTCAATATTTACTTTCTTAGCAACTTTCAAATTTGTAATACAATGTTATTGATTATAGACACCATGTTCTACATACGTCCCCTGATTTATTTTTTTTATTTTTATTTTTTGCAGTACGCTGGCCTCTCACTGTTGCGGCCCCTCCCACTGCAGAGCACAGGCTCCGGATGTGCAGGCTCAGAGGCCATGGCCCACGGGCCTAGCCCCTCCACAGCATGCGGGATCCTCCCGGACTGGGGCACGAACCCATGTCCACTGCATCGGCAGGCGGACTCCCAACCACTGCGCCACCAGGGAAGCCCCCCACCGACTTATTTTTTAACTGGAACTTTTTACCCCTTGATCCTCTTCACCCATTTTGCCCACTCCCCAACACCCATCCCCTCGGGCAACCATTAATTTGTTCTCTGTATCTATGAGTTTTGTTTTGTTTGTTCATTTGTTTTGTTTTTTAGATTCCACATGCAAGTGCAATCATACAGTATTTGTCTTTCTCTGTGTGACTTATTTCACTTGGCATTATACCCGCAAGGTCCATTCTGTTGTTCCAAATGACAAGACTTCATTCTTTTTATGGCTGATGAGCATTCCATTGTATATACATATACCACAATTTCTTTATTAATTCATCTACTGATGGACACTTAGGTTGTTTCCATATCTTGGTTATTGTAAATAATACTGCAGTGAACATGGGGGTGCATACATCTTTTTGGATTAGCATTTTCATTTTCTCCAGATAAATACCCAGAAGTGAAATTGTTGGATCATAAGGTAATTCTATTCTTAATTTTTTTGAGGAAACTCCATACTGTTTACATTCGCATCAACAGTTCACAAGGGTTCCTTTTTCTGCATGTCTTCACCAACACTTGTAATTTCTTGGCCTTTTGATAATGGCCATTCTTACAAGTGTGAGGTGATATCTAATTTTGCTTTTGATTTGCATTTCCCTGATGATTAGCAATGTTGAATATCTTTTCATGAGCCTGTTGTCCGTCTGAATGTCTTCTTCGGAAAAATGTCTATTCAGGTCTTTTGCCCATTTTTTAAATTGGGGTATTTGTTTTTTTATGATTGAATTGTATGAGTTTTTAATATATTTTAGATATTAACCCTTTATTAGATGTATGATTTGTAAACATTTTCTGCCATTGAGTAGGTTGCCTTTTCATTTTGTTGATGATTCCCTTTGCTGTGCAGAAGCTTTTTAGTTAGATGTAGCCCCACTTGCTTGCCTTTGTTTTTAGAGTCAGATCAAAAATATAATTGCCAAGACTGATGTCAAGGAGCTCATCGCCTATGTGTTTTCCTAGGAATTTATGGTTTCAGGTCTTACATTCAAGTCTTTAATCCACTTTGAGTTAATTTTTGTATATGGTGTAAGATAGTGATCTAGCTTCATTCTTTTGCATGTGGCTGTCCAGTTTTCCCAACACCCTTTATTGAAGAGACTGTCCTTTTCCCATTGCATATTCTTGGGTCCTTTGTCATAAATTAGTTGATCACATATGTGTGGGTTTATTTCTGGCCTCTGTATTCTATTCCAGTAATCTATGTGTCTCTTTTTATGCCAATACCATACTGTTTTGATTACTGTAACTTTGTAATATAGTTTGAAATCAGGGCCCATAATGTCTCCAGGTTTGTTTTTCTTTCTTAAGATAACAATTTGAGATCTTTTAAGGTTTCATACAAATTTTAGAATTGTTTTAGCTCTGTAAAACATGCTATTGGAATTTTGATATGTATTGCCTTGAATCTATATATTACTTTGGGCAACACACTCGTTCTAGTCCATAAGCATGGAGTATCTTCCCATTTATTTATGTCTTCTTCATTTCTTCCATAAATATAATTTTCAGTGTACAGGCTTGTCATCTGCTTAAATTTTTCCTAGATATTTTGGGGTTTTGATGCAATTTTAAATGCAATAGTTTAAATTTTTTCTGATAGATCATTATTAGTGCATAAAAATAGCACTTTGTATATTATTTGTATACCCTGTAATTTTGATGAATTTATTAATTCTAGCAATTTTTGGTGGAGTTTTCTATATATAAAATTACATCATCTGAAAATAGTGATAGTTTTACTTCCTCTTTTCCAATATGTATGCATTCTATTTTTTTCCCCTGCCTAATTCCTTTGGCTAGAACTTCCAATACTATGTTGAATAAAATTGGTGAGAGTAGGCATGCTTGACTTGTTCCTGTACTTAGGGGAAAGGCTTTTAGCTTTTCACATTAAGGATGATGTTAGCTGTGGGCTTATCATATACGGTCTCTATTATGTTGAGGTACATTCACTCTGTACCCTCTTTGTTGAGAATTTTTATCACAAATGGATGTTGAATTTTGTCAAATGATTTTTCTGCATCTATTGAGATAATCAAATGACTTGTGTCCTTCATTTTGTTAATGTTGTAATCATGTTCACTGATTTGCAGGTGTTGAACTATCCTGGCACTTTGGAATAAATCCCACGTGATCATGGTGTATGATCCTTTTAATGTATGGTTGAATTTGGTTTGCAAATATTTTGCATGTGATTTCATCAGGCATATTGGCCTGTAATGTTCTTCATTTGCAGTGTCCTTATCCAGTTTTTGGTATCAGGGTGATGCTGGCCTCATAAAATGAGTTTGAGAGTGTTCCCACCTCTTCAGTTTTTTGGAATAGTTTGAGAAAGATTGGTATTAAGTCTTCCTTGAATGTTTGGTACAATTCACCTGTAAAGCTGTCTAATCCTGGACTTTTGTTTGTTGGGATTTTTTAATTATTATTATTGATTTAATCTCCTTGCTAGTAATCAGTCCATTCAGATTTCTATTTCTTCCTGATTCAGTCTTGGAAGATTGTTTTGTTTCTAGGAATTTATCCATTTCTTTCTAGGTTGTCTAATATTTTGGCATATAGTTGTTTATAGTTTGTTTGATCCTTTGTAGTTCTTTGACATCAGTTGTAACTTCTTTCATTTCTGATTTTATTTGAGCCCTCTCTCAGTGAGCCTAGGTAGTCTGTCAATGTTGTTTATCTTTTCAATGAACCAACTCTTAGTTTCCCTGATCTTTTCTATTGTCTCTATAGTCTCTATTTCCTTTGTTTCTGCTCTGATCTTTATTATTTCTTTCCTTCTGCTAACTTTGGGATTCTTTTGTTTCTTTTTTTCTATTTCCTTTAGGTGGAAAGTTATATTTTTTTAGATTTTTCATGTTTCTTGAGGTAGGTAGGCCTGAATCGCTATAAAAATTCCTCTTAAAACTACTTTTGCTGTATTTGATAGATCTGGGGATGTTGCATTTCCATTTTCATTTGTCTCAAGGTATTTTTTAAATTTTTCTTTTGATTTCTTCATTGACCCATTGGTTGTTCAATAGCATATTGTTTAATCTCCACATATTTGTGATTTTTCAAGTTTTCTTCTTGTAATTGATTTCTAATTTCAGACCACTGTGGTTAGAAAACATGCTTGATATGATTTCAATCTTTTTAAATTTACAAAGACTTGTTTTGTTTCCTAGCATCCTAGAGAATATTCAATGTGCACTTGAGAAGAATGTGTGTTCTGCTGATTTTTGATGGAATGTTCTGTATGTATCTATTAAGTGAATCTGATCTGGTGTGTCATTTGAGGCTGAGGTTTCCTTATTGATTTTCTGTCTAGGATAACTTACCCATTGATGTCAATGGGGTATTAAAGTCCCCTACTGTTATTGTATTGCTGTCAACTTTCTCTTTAGGATTAATGATTTATTTATGTATTAGATGTTCCTATGTTGGGTGCATAAATATTTAGAAATATTACATTTTCTTGTTGGATTGACCCCTCTATTATTATGCAGTGCTCATCTTTGTCTTTTATTAAATATTTATTTTAAAGTCTATTTTGTCTGATGTAAGTATAGATACCCCAGCTTTCTTTTGTTTTCTATCTGTATGAAACACCTTTTTCATTCCTTCATTTCAGTCTGTATGTGTCCTTACATCTGAGGTGAGTCTCTTGTTGTTGGCATATAGATGGGTCTTTTTGGTCTTTGTCCATTCAGCTACTCTATGTCTTTTGATTAGAGAATTTAGTCCATTTACATTTAAAGTAATTATTGATAGGTATGTTCTTATTGCCATTTTGTTAACTATTTTCTGGCTATTTTGTAGTTCCTCTCAGTTCTTTTTCTTCTTCTCTTGATTTCTTCCCTTGTGGTTTGATGACTTTTTGTAGTGATATGCTTAGATTCCTTTCTCATTATCTTTTGTGAATTAATTATAGCTTTTTGCTTTTTGGTTATCATGAGGCTCACCTATAACAGCCTACCAATATAACACTCTATTATACATTGATAGAAAGTTCAGTTTAAATATATTCTAAAACTCTGCTTTTTTATTGCCCCCATTTTATGTTTTTTATGCCACATTTTACATCTTTTTGTATATCCCTTAACTAATTGTTATATTTATAGTTATTTTTATTACCTTTGCCTTTTAACCTTATGCTAGCTTTATAAGTAATTAATCTACTTTCTTTGCTATATATTTACCAGTGAGATTTTACTTTCAATAGTTTTCTTGTTACTAATTAGTGCTCTTTCTTTTCAGCTTAAGTAAATCCCATTAACATATCTCATAAGGCCAGTATAGTGGTGAGAATCTCCTTTCATTTTTGCTTGTCTGGAAAACTCGTTATCTCTCCCAAATTTGTTGTCTCTCCTCTGGTTATCTCTCTTCCACTCTGAAAGATAACTTTGCTGGATAGAGTATTCTTGGTTAGGTTTTTTTCTTTTAGCAGTTGAATTCATCATGTCACTACCTTCTGGCCTGCCAAGTTTCTTCTGGTAAATCTGCTGACAGACTTAGGGACATTCCTTTGTATGTAACAAGTTGCTTCCCTCTTGCTGCTTTTGAGATTCTCTCTTTAACTTTTGACATTGTTAATTATAATTTGTCTTAGTTTGGGTGTCTTTGGGTTCATCTTATTTGGAACTTTCTCAGCTTCCTGGATCTGGATGTCTGCTTTCTTCCTGAAGTTCAGGACGTTGTCAGCCATTATTTCTTCAAACAAGTTTTCTGTCCGTTTCTATCTCTCTTCTCCTTCTGGGATGTCTATAATGCAAATATCATGTTATCCATAGGTTCCCTAAGCTATTTTCACTTATTTTTATTCATTTATTTCCCCTGCTCTGTTTGGGTGAGTTCCACTTCTCTGTCTTCCAGATAACTGATTCCTTCATTTGCTTCATCTAGTCTGCTGTTTAACCCCTCTAGTATATTTTCCAGTTCAGTTATTGCATTATTCAGCTCTGTGACTTCCATTTGGTACTTTATGTTTTTCTTCGATGAAGTTCTCTCCATGTTCATCCATTCTTCCAAGTTCAGTTAATTTCTTTGTGACTTTAATTTGAACTCTTTGTCAGGTAAATTACTTATCTATATTTCTCTAAGGTTGTTTTTGTTTTTTTTTTTCCTAAGGTTTTATCTTGTTCTTTCATTTGGAACATACGCCAGCACTGAGGAAATAGAGGGAGAATGTAACACTGGGACCCATAAGCACCTCCGTTCATAGAGCTTCAACAAGCTTCTGCCCCTCTGGCAGATGCTTTAGGATCAGAAAATAAATTCCTTCACTTATGATCTAAGCTCTTTTCAAACTGATGCTTTTGTATTGGGTCCTGGGGCAAGTGAGTTTGTGTATGAACCACTTAAGAGCTGAATCTCCTTTCCCTA
>NW_006791298.1:144428-158856 GCF_000442215.2 Lipotes vexillifer
CCCTACAGACCTATGGTTCTCCTGGACATAAGCCCCATCTGTTTTTGTTGTTGTTGTTGTTGTTGTTGTTGTTGTTTCTGGTACGTGGGCCTCTCACTGTTGTGGCCTTTCCCATCATGGAGCACAGGCTCTGGACACGCAGGCTCAGCAGCCATGGCTCATAGGCCTAGCCACTCCACGGCATGTGTGATCTTCCCAGACTGGGGCACAAACCCATGTCCCCTGTATCAGCAGGCGGACTCTCAACCACTGCACCACCAGGGAAGCCTGCCTCATCTGTTTTTAAAATCAAACATTTTTGGGGTTCATCGCTCCAGTGCAGGTTTCAAAAGTTGAGGTGCCTCATGTTGGGCACAAACTCCTCACCCCTCAGGGAGAAATGCCACATTTCTGAGATCCCTCCTGACGATGGGTCAGCAAGCTGCGTGTGCTGTTTTTTGCAGGACCATGTCTCTGCCTCCCCCATTTGTCTCAATATGACCCTTTTATCCTTCATTGTGGAATAGCTATTCAGCTAGTTCTCAGGTTCTTTTCGGAGCAAATTGTTACATATGTAGACATATATTTTCTGTGTCTATGGGAGGAGGTGAGTTCAGGATTATCCTTTGCCACCATCTTCAACTGCCTTCTCCCACGGGGTGTCTTTTTTGGAACAGTTATTAATTCAATCAAGTCTGTGATGTCAAACTCAAATGGCAATGTTATATTTGAAACAAGAAAAGGCAATAAACTCTTAAGTGGTATACTACAGTATGTACTATAATTTTGGACAGTCTATAACTGCATTCAAGGTTTAGGAAAAAAGAACTGATTGTATAACCTGTACCAGGCCAAATCTGCCACCAAAACAAAAGTCAATAAAACTGGATAAAATATGAAACAACTGGTTTTAGATATTGGGCAACAATAGCATAAACTGTACTTGCTAAGAGAATGCAGACCTATGTTTAACTTGTATTTTTATCCCTAGGCACTTTCCAGACACTGATTTAGAGGAAGGGAACCCAAGTAGAGCATGGCAATACACCTAAACTGAGGACACACAGACTGGATTTCAAGGACACAGAAGCAGTTGATATTTGTAAGGCAGAGTACATGATAATAGGAATCTACACAGGAAAAAAAACCTCAATCAATTTGCATAGAAGTTCCCTTAATTCATTGGCTGAATTCTGAGATTTACATGCATAGGCAAGATCCCATGAGCTGGGGTAAAGAGCAATTATGAATAAAAGAATAAATACCAGAAAGCTATAAATTTAATAACTATCAGAGTTCACAGAGCTGGGGTAATGTTCTAATACTGACCAGGCTGTGTAAAGAAAGCTTACTGACCATATGGGGCACTCAGTAGGGACCACTGAAGTTCACTTCTCAGGAGTATGACTAAGCTAATCCTAGAGTAAAGGCATCTCAAAACCTGCATTAAGAAAGTTTAAAAACAAACTTCAAAAAGATTAAGATAATCTGTAAGTAAAATCCCTGTCTGTTGGGACAAATTGGGATATTCTTTAAAAGAAGACAACAAAATCCAAACCCTCAAAACTAGAAAAATCCCAGAGTCAAGTATCCAAACCAAAATTATTAGATATGCCAAGAAGAGAAGTAATGGAACTCATAGACAAGAAAAAATTAATTTGTAGAAATAGATATGGAAATGATAGAGATGATAGCATGTCTTAAGGCTCTAAAACAGCTTTTACAAACATGTTCAAATACTTAAAAGAAAGCATTAACATAATGGAGAAAGTAACATTATAAAAAAAAGTAAATGAAAATTCTGAGGTGAAAATGACAATACTGAAAAATTTAAAAAACTGGATGCTTTTGACAGCAAATCAGACATTGTAGGATAAAGTTTCAGTAAATTTGAAGCCAGAACAATAGGAACTATCCAAGATGGGGCATACAGTCACAGACACAGACACACAAAGCTGAAAGAAATTAACAAAGCAGCTGTAACCTGTGGGACAATATAAAGTGGTCTAACATACATATACTTGGTGTTTAGGATAGAGGAGGCAGAAAAAATAATTAAAGAGATAACGGCCAAAACATTTCCAAATTTAATAATATATAAAACTACAGATCCAAGAAGTTAAGCAAAACCTAAGAAGGATAAATGCAAAGAAAATGATAATGAGGCATACAATAATCAAATTGTTCCATATCAATAATAAGAAAATCTTAAAATAAGCTTGAGGGAAAAAACATTGCATAAAGAGGAACAAAGTATTAATACTGACTTGCATCAGAAATAATGGAAACCATGGGCCATGAAACAATATTTTTAAACTGCCATAACAAAGTATTTTTAACTATTAACTTAGAATTCTATAAGCTGGAAAATTTATCCTCCAAAAATAAAGGCAAAATAAATATAGGCATACCTAGGAAATAGTGTGGGTTCAGTTACAGATCACCTCAATAGAGTGAATAACTCAATAAAGTGAGTCATACAAATTTTTTGGTTTCTCAGTACATATAGAAGTTATTTTTACACTATACTGTAGTCCATTAAGTGCACAAAGCATTGTGTTTAAAAAACAATATACAGAATCAGATCAAGATGGTGTAGTAGGATGACTTGAAACTCAATTCCCACCATGAACTATCTGGAGACTGGCAGACTCCTGTACAACCAAGGGTATAAGAAAGAGCCACAAGAAATTGGGTAGGAAGGGAAAGAAGAGATCATGTTGGGACCTGTGCCACTGGGAGGGGACTCAGAGGAAAAGGGAGATTACACAAATGGAGAGCCTCCCTGGAGAGTGAACAATTAAAGCATTCTATTGGGCACCCCAACTGTGGGATCCAACAGTGGGAAGACAAACCCCCTTGGCTAGTTAAAGGGCCAGTGGGACAAATAGGAGGGCTGTGGTAAGCCTGGATTCCACTCATAAGGAGCACACAAATGCTTGCCTGCTCCCAAAACAGGGCAGAGAGAGTGGATTGAGAATGCACAGGTGGCTCCCCAGCCTGGGCAAAAGGAATGCTTCAGTCTCCCTTGCCTCACATCACAGCTCCATGAGTGAGAGTTGCCATGAACAAGGAAAGACCTCAGCTGTGAGATGCTCGGATGGCTCAAACCTGAACCAGTGTCTGAGCAGGGTGGAAGCAGTCATTACTGGTGATTCCAGAGGCAGTATGGATCACTGATAGTGACCCACCTATGCCCCAACCCTTGCTGAGTGAACATGCCAACCCTTCTTGATTCAGTCGTGTTCTCTTCTAGGGTGAGGGTAACAGTCCTGGGAGGGTCAATAGCCCACACTTAAAGGGAAGTGAGCCAGCTTAGGCTCAACCCTCAGGGGTTCTGTTCCAGCTACTTGGGACTTGACATTGCCCCTCAGAAGGTGGTGATGGCCACTAATCAAAGGGGAAGTCCTGCCTCACAGCTGGCTCCAGCCCTATCCCCTCCATCTCCAGCCCCACCTCCTACCAAGGTGATAGATTCCTGCACACCCTGACAAAAGATATGACTTGTGTTTATGTCAAATTCTCCTCTCCACCAAAGCCACTGGGCACACACAGACTGTATAGGGATGCTCCCACTTAAGGACCCCACAGTTCAAGAACTTGCATAGTTAAGTGTTTCACGTAATCTCATAGAAACAGAGAAAGATAAGCAAAATGAGAAGACAGAGAAATTTGTCTCAGCTGAGAAAACAGGAGAAAATCTTGAAAAAAAAAACGAATGAAACAGAAATAGACAACTTACAAGATGAAGAACTCAATGCATTAGCAATAAGAATGCTAACTGAATTAGGGAAAAGAATAGATGAACACAATGAGAATAGTAACAAGGAATAAGAAAATATAAAAGAAGGACCAGTGAGAACTGAAAAATACAATAACTAGAATGAAAAACACACTAGAAGGAATGAACATCAGATAGGTGATCCAGAAGAATGCGTTACTATTCTGGAAGATAGAATAATGGAAAACACTCAATCAGAAGAGCAAAAAGAAAACAAATTAGAAAATAAAAACAGTTTAAGGGATCATTAGGATGGCATCAAGTGTACCAACATTTGCATCATAGGGGTCCCAGAAGGAGAAGAGAGAGAGAAGGGTGTCAAAAATATATTAAATGAAATTATGGCTGAAAACTTCCCAAGCCTGAAGAAGGAAACAGATATCCAGGTACAGGAAGCCCAGTGTATCCTAAACAAGATGGACCTAAACAGACCCATAACAAGACACATCATAATTAAAATGGCAAAAGTGAAAGATAGAATTCTAATGGCAGAAAGAGAAAGACAAAGTCATATACAAGGGAACTCAATTATGGCTATCAGCTGATTCTTCTGCAGAAACTTTACAAGCCAGAAGGGAATAGCATGATATCTTTAACCTACTGAAAGAGAAATACCTGCAAACTAGCATACTCTATCCAATAAGACTATCATTTAGAATTAAAGGAGAGATAAACACTTCTCAGACAAGCAAAAACTAAAAAAAGTTCATCAATACTAAACCAACTCTAAAAGAAATGTTAAAGGGTCTTCTTTAGTGGAAAGCTAAAAGCTATAACAAGAAGGAAGTGTCTATTAGAAAGGAAAAATTCCACTGCTAAAAGCAAATATATATTAAGGCTTAATGCTACTTAAAGTAGAACAAAGACTAAAAGACAAAAAATTGTAAAGTCAAATATAACTGTAATAATCACTAAAAGGATAAACATGAAGATATAAAATATGACATCAAAAAGAAAGTGTGGAAGTAGGGAGTACAAAATGTTGATCCTTTAGAATGTGTTTGAACTTAAAAAAGCACCTGCTTAAAACAGATGGATATAGTTATAGGTCAACTTATATAAACCCAATACTAACCACAAAACAAAAACCAAGAATAGAGATACAAAAACTAAAAAGAATGGAACACAAGTATATTACAAAAGAAAAATCAAACCTCAGGGAAGAAACTAAAAGAAGAGAGAAGAACTACAGAGACAATGGGAAAGCAAGTAATATAATGGCAATAAGCACATACCTATCAATAATTATTTTATATATCAATGAGCCAAATGCTCCAATCAAAACACATAGGGTGGCAGATTGGATCAAAAAAAAAAATAAGACCCAAGTTTCCCCAGCCAGGGGTCGAACCTGAGCCTCCGTGGTGGGAGTGCTAAGACCTGGCCATTGGACCACCAGAAAATTTCCAACCCCAGGGAATATTAATTGGCATGAGCTCTCCCAGTGGTCCCCATCTCAGCACCAAGACCTGGCTCCACCCAACAACCTGCAAGCTCCAGTGCTGGACTCCTCAGGCCAAACAACCAGCAAGACAGGAAGACAGCCCCTCCCATTAGCAGACAGGCTGCCTAAAGTCATACTTAGTACACAGACACCCCAAAACACAGCACTTGATGTGGCCCTGCCCAATAGAGGGACAAGACCCAGCTCCACCAAACAGAGTGCAGACACAAGTCCCTCCCACCAGGAAGCCTACAGAAGCTCTTGGACCAAACTCACCCACCAGGGGGCAGACACCAGAAGCAAGAGGAGCTATGGCCCTGCAGAAAGAAGACCACAAACACAGTAGGTTAGACAAAATGATATGACAGAAGAAAAGGTTGCAGACAAAGAAGCAAGGTAAAAACTGACAAGACCAACTAAATGAAGAGACGATAAGCAATCTACCTGAAAAAATTCAACGTAATGATAATAAAGATGATCTAAGATCTCAGAAATAGAATGGAGGCATGGATTGAGAAGATATAAGAAATGTTTAACAAGGACATAGAAGAACTAAAGAACAAACAAATACTGATGAACAATACAATAAATGAAATAAAAAATACACTAGAAGGAATTAATAGCAGAATAACTGAGGCAGAAGACTGGATAAGTGAGCTGGAAGACAGAATGTTGGCAAGCACTGCTGCAGAACAGAATAAAGAAAAAAGCATGGAAAGAAATGAGGACAGTCTCAGAGACCTCTGGAACAACATTAAACACACCAACATTTGAATTATAGGGGTCCCAGAAGAAGAGAAAGGTCTGAAAAATATTTGAGGAGATTATAGTCAAAAACTTCCCTAACATGGGAAAGGAAACAGTCATCCAAGCCCAGGAAGCACAGAGAGTCCCATACAGGATAAACCCAAGAAGAAACACCTGGAGACACATATTAATAAAACTAACAAAAAATAATACAAGGAAAAAATATTAAAAGCAGCAAAGGAAAAGGAAAAAAAGGCAAGGGAATCCCCATTAACTTATCAGCTGATATTGCAGGAGAAACTCTTTAGGCCACAAAGGAGTAGCATGATATATCTAAAGTGATGAAAAGAAAAAAACCTACCACCAAGAATACTCTACACAGCAAGGCTCTCATTCAGATTCAACAGAGAAATTGAAAGCTTTACAGACAAGCTAAACTAAGAGAAATTAACACCACCAAACCAGCTTTACGGCAAATGCAAAAGGAAATTCTCTATGTGGGAACCACAGGAGAAGAAAAAGACCTGCAAAAAACAAACAAAAAACAAAAACAAAACCCAAGACAATTAAGAAAATGGCAATAGGAACATACATATTGAAAATTACCTTAAATGTAAATGGATTCAATGCTCCAACCAAAAGACACAGACTGGTTTAATGGATACAAAAACAGGACCCATATATATGCTGTCTACAAGAGACCCCCTTCAAACCTAGGGACACACACAGGCTGAAAGTGAGGAGATGGAAAAATATTCCATGCAAATGGAAATCAAAAGAAAGCTGGAGTAGCAAAACTCATACCACACAAAGTAGACTTTAATTAAAGCCTGTTGGGGAAAGGCTTCAAGATGGTGGAAGAGTAAGATGTAGAGATCACCTTCCTCCCCACAAATACATCAGAAATACATCTACATGAGGAACAACTCCTACAGAACACCTACTGAATGCTGGCAGAAGACCTCTGACCTCCCAACAGGAAAGAAACTCCCCATGTACCTGGGTAGGGCAAAAGACAAAAAAACAGAGACAAAAGAATAGGGATGTGACCTGCACCAGTGAGAGAGAGCAGTGAAGGAGAAAAGGTTTCCACACACTAGAAGCCCCTTCATGGACAGAGACTGTGGGGGGTGGAAGGGGAAGCTTCGGAGCCACGGAGGAGAGCACAGCAACAGGGATGTGGAGGGCGAAGCAGAGAGATTCCCACATAGAGGATCGGTGCCTATCAGCACTCACCAGCCCGAGACGTTTATCTGCTCACCCGCCGGGGTGGGCGGGGGCTGGGAGGTGAGGCTCAGGTTTTCATCGGATCCCAGGGAGAGGACTGGGTTTGGCTGTGTGAACAAAGCCTGAAGGGACTAGTGCACCACAGCTAGCCGGGAGGGAGTCCAAGAAAGTCTGGAGCTGCCAAAGAAGAGACTTTTTCTTGCCTCTTTGTTTCCTACTGCGCGAGGGGAGTGGATTAAGAGCACAGCTTAAAGGAGCTCCAGAGACAGGCCCGAGCCACGGCTACCAGTATGGACCCCAGAGACGGGCTTGAGATGCTAAGGCTGCTGCTACAGCCACCAAGAAGCCTGTGTGCGAGCACAGGTAACCATCACCACCTCCCCTCCTGGGAGCCTGTGCACTGCCAGGGTGGCCTGCCACTGCCAGGGTCCCGTGATCCAGGAACTTCTCCGGGAGAACGCACGGCATGCCTCAGGGTGGTGCAAAGTCACGCCGGCCTCTGCCGCTGCAGGCTCGCCTCGCATCCGTAACCCTCCCTCCCCCTGGCCTGAGTGAGCCAGAGCCCCCGAATCAGCTGCTCCTTTAACCCCATCCTGTCTAAGCAAAGAACAGACGCCCTCAGGCAACCTACACGCAGAGGCGGGTCCAAATCCAAAGCTGAACACTGGGAGCTGTGCGAACAAAGAAGAGAAAGGGAATCTCTCCCAGCAGGCTCAGAAGCAGCAGATTAAAGCTTCACAATCAAGTTGATGTACCCTGCATCTGTGGAAAACCTGAATAGACAACGAGTCATCCCAAATTGAGGAGGTGGACTTTAGGAGCAATGATATATATATAATATTTTCCCATTTTCTCTTTTTGTGAGTGTGTATGTGTATGATTCTGTGTGGGATTTTGTCTGTATAGCATTGCTTTTACCATTTGTCCTAGGGTTCTCTCTGTCCATTTTTCTTGTTTCTTTTTTTAAATTAAAAAATATTTTTTTCTTAATAATTATTTTTTGTTTTAATAACTTTATTTTATTTTATCCTCTTCTTTATTTATTTTTTTCCCCTTTTATTCTGAGCCATGTGGAAGACAGGCTCTTGGTGCTACAGCCAGGCATCAGAGCTGTGCCACTGAGGTTGGAGAGCTAAGTTCAGGACACTGGTCCACAAGAGACCTCCCAGCTCCACATAATATCAAAGGGTGAATATCTCCCACAGACATCCATCCAAATGCCAAGACCCAGCTCCACTCAACGACCAGCAAGCTACACTGAAGGACACCCTATGCCAAACAGCTAGCAAGACAGGAACACAACACCATCCATTAGCAGAGAGGCTGCCTAAAATCATAATAAGGCCACAGACACCCCAAAACACACCATCAGACATGGACCTGCCACCAGAAAGACAAGATCCTGCCTCATCCACCAGAAAACAGGCCCTAGTACCCACCACAAGGAAGCCTACACAACCCACTTAACCAACCTTAGCCACTGGGAACATACACCAAAAACAACAGAAACTATGAACCTGCAGGCTGCAAAAAGGAGACCCCAAAGACAGTAAGTTAAGAAAGATGAGAAGACAGAGAAACACACAGCAGATGAAGGAGCAAGGAAAAAACACACCAAACCTAACAAATGAAGAGGAAATAGGCAGTCTACCTGAAAAAGAATTCAGAATAATGATAGTAAAGTTGATCCAAAATCTTGGAAATAAAATGGAGAAAATACAAGAAACGTTTAACAAGGAACTAGAAGACCTAAAGAGCAAACAGTGATGAACAGCACAATAAATGAAATTAAAAATTCTATAGAAGGGATCAATAGCAGAATAACTGAGGCAGAAGAACGGATAAGTGACCTCAAAGATAAAATAGTGGAAATAACTACTGCAGAGCAGAATAAAGAAAAAAGAATGAAAAGAATTGAACAGTCTCAGAGACCTCTTGAAAACTTAAATGCACCAATATTCAAATTATATGGGTCCAAGGAGAAGAAGAGAAAAAGAAAGGGACTGAGAAAATATTTGAAGAGATTATAGTTGAAAACTTCCCTAATATGGGAAAGGAAATAGTTAATCAAGTCCAGGAAGCACAGAGAGTCCCATACAGGATAAATCAAGGAGAAACACACCAAGACACATATTAATTGAACTATGAAAAATTAAATACAAAGAACAAATATTAAAAGCAGCAAGGGAAAAACAACAAATAACACATAAGGGAATCCCCATAAGGTTAACAGCTGATCTCTCAGCAGAAACTCTACATCGGCAATCCAGAAGCAAGTGGCAGGACATATTTAAAGTGATGAAGGAGAAAAACCTACAACCAAGATTACTCTACCCAACAAGGATCTAATTCAGATCTGACAGAGAACTTAAAAGATTTATAGACAAGCAAAAGCTAAGATAGTTCAGCACCACAAAACCAGCTTTACAAGAAATGCTAAAGGAACTTCTCTAGGCAGGAAACACAAGAGAAGGAAAAGACCTACAATAATAAACCGAAAACAATTAAGAAAATGGTAATAGAAACATGCATACCGATAATTACCTTAAATGTAAATGGATTGAATACTCCAACTAAAAGACATAGACTGGCTGAATGGATATGAAAAAAAGACCTATATATATGCTGCCTACAAGAGACCCACTTCAGACCTAGGGACACATACAGACTGAAGGTGAGGGGATTAAAAAAGATATTCCATGCAAACGGAAATCAAAAGAAAACTCAAGTAACAATTCTCATATCAGACAAAAGAGACTTTAAAACAAAGACTAATACAAGAGACAAAGAAGGACACTATAATGATCGAGGGATTGATCCAAAAAGAAGATATAACAATTGTAAATAATTTATGCACCCAACATAGGAGGACCTCAATACATAAGGCAAATACTAACAGCCATAAAAAGGGAAATCGACAGTAACACAATCATAGTAGGGGACATTAACACCCCACTTCCACCAATGGACAGATCAACCCAAATGAAAATAAATAAGGAAACACAAGCTTTAAATGATACATTAAACAAGATGAACTTAATTTATATTGATAGGACATTCCATCCAAAAACAACAGAATACACATTCTTCTCAAGTGCTCATGGAACATTCTCCAGAATAGATCATATCTTGGGTCACAAATCAAGCCTTGGTAAATTTAAGAAAACTGAAATCATATCAAGTGACTTTTCCGACCACAATGCTATGAGACTACATATCAATTACAGGAAAAAATCTGTAAGAAATACAAACACATGGAGGCTAAACTACACACTACTTAATAACCAAGAGATCACTGAAGAAATCGAAGAGGAAATCAAAAAATACCTAGAAACAAATAACAATGAAATCACAACAACCCAAAACCTATAGGATGCAGCAAAAGCAGTTCTAACAGTGAAGTTTATAGCAATACAAGCCTACCTTAACAAGAAACATCTCAAATAAACAACTTACTCTTACACCTAAAGCAATTAAAGAAAGAAGAACAAAAAAACCCCCAAAGTTAGCAGAAGGAAAGAAACCATAAAGATCAGATCAGAAATAAATGAAAAAGAAAGGAAGGAAATGATTACAAAGATCAATAAAACTAAAAGCTGGTTCCTTGAGAAGATAAACAAAATTGGTAAACCAATAGCCAGACTCATCAAGAAAAAAAGGATAAGACTCAAATCAATAGAATTAGAAATGAAAAAGGAGAAGTAACAACTGACACTGCAGAAATACAAAGGATCATGAGAGATTACTACAAGCAACCATATCCCAATAAAATGGACAACCTGGAAGAAATGGACAAATTCTTAGAAATGCACAACCTTCTGAAACTGAACCAGGAAGAAATAGAAAATATGAACAGACAAATCACAAGCACTGAAATTGACACTGTGATTAAAAATCTTCCAACAAACAAAAGCCCAGGACCAGATGGCTTCACAGGCGAATTCTAGCAAATATTTAGGGAAGAGCTAACACCTATCCTTCTCAAATTCTTCCAAAATATAGCAGAGGAAGGAACACTCCCAAACTCATTCTACGAGGCCACCATCACTCTGACAGCAAAACCAAAGATGTCACAAAGAAAGAAAACTACAGGCCAATATTACTGATGAACTTACATGCAAAAATCCTCAACAAAATACTAAGAAACACAATCCAACAGCACATTAAAGGGATTATATACTATGATCAAGAGGGGTTTATCCCAGGAATGCAAGGATTCTTCAATATACACAAATCAATCAACATGATACACCATACTAACAAATTGAAGGAGAAAAACTATATGATCAGCTCAACAGATGCAGAGAAAGTTTTTGACAAAATTCAACACCAATTTATGATAACAACTCTCCAGAAAGTAGGCATAGAGGGAATATTCCTCAACGTAATACAAGCCATATATGTCAAACCCACAGCCAACATCATCCTCAATGGTGAATAAATGAAACCATTTCCACTAAGATCAGGAAAAGACAAGGTTTCCCACTCACACCAATGTTATTCAACATAGTTTTGAAAGTTTTAGCCACAGCAATCAGAGAAGAAAAAGAAATAAAAGGAATCCAAATTGGAAAAAAAGAAGTAAAGCTGTCACTCTTTGCAGATGACATGATACTATACATAGAGAATCCTAAAGATGCTACCAGAAAACTCCTAGAGCTAATCAATGAATTTGGTAGAGTAGCAGGATACAAAATTAACACACAGAAATCCCTTGCATTCCTATACACTAATGATGAGAAATCTGAAAGTGAAATCAAGAAAACACTCCCATATACCATTGCAACAAAAATAATAAAATATCTAGGAATAAACCTACCTAAGGAGACAAAAGAGTGGTATTCAGAAAATTATAAGACACTAATGAAAGAATAAAAGATGATACAAATAGATAGAGAGATATACTATGTTCTTGAATTGGAAGAATCAACATTTTGAAAATGACTCTACTACCCAAAGCAATCTACAGATTCAATGCATTCCCTATCAAACTACCACTGGCATTTTTCACAGAACTAGAATAAAAAATTTCACAATTTGTATGGAAACACAAAAGACCATGAATAGCCACAGCAATCTTGAGAAAGAAAAAAGGAGCTGGAGGAATCAGGCTCCCTGACTTCAGACTATACTACAAAGCTACAGTAATCAAGACAGTATGGTACTGGCACAAAAACAGAAATATACATAAATGGAACAGGATAGAAAGCCCAGAGATAAGCCCACGCATATATGGTAACTTTATCTTTGATAAAGGAGGCAAAAATATACAGT
Organism: Lipotes vexillifer; assembly: GCF_000442215.2. Taxonomy (NCBI): domain Eukaryota; kingdom Metazoa; phylum Chordata; class Mammalia; order Artiodactyla; family Lipotidae; genus Lipotes; species Lipotes vexillifer. Next base: position 156,881 of record NW_006791298.1, read on the forward strand.
GGAGAAAAGACAGCCTCTTCAATAAGTGGTGCTGGGAAAACTGGACAGGTACATGTAAAAGAATGAAATTAGAATACTCCCCAACACCATACACAAAAATAAACTTGAAATGGATTAAAGACCTGAATGTAAGGCCAGAAACTCTCAAACTCTTATAGGAAAACATAGGCAGAACACTCTGACATAAATCACAGCAAGATCCTTTTTGATCCACCTCTGAGAGAAATGGAAATAAAAACAAAAATAAACAAATGGGACCTATGAAACTTAAAAGCTTCTGCATATCAAAGGAAACCATAAACAAGACCAAAAGACAACCCTCAGAATGGGAGAAAATATTTGTAAATGAAGCAACTAACAAAGGATTAACCTTCAAAACATACAAGCAACTCATGCAGCTCAATATCAAAAAATGAAAGAACCCAATCCAAAAATGGGCAGAAAACCTAAATAGACATTTCTCAAAGAAGATATACAGGTTGTCATCAAACACATGAAAGGATGCTCAACATCCTAATCATTAGAGAAATGCAAATCAAAACTCCAATGAGATATAATCTCACACCCATCAGAATGGCCATGATCAAAAAATCTAGAAACAATAAATGCTGGAGAGAGTGTGGAGAAAAGGGAACATTCTTGCACTGTTGGTGGGAATGTTCTCTATGGAGAACAGTATAGAGTTTTCTTAAAAAACTAAAAATAGAACTACCATATGGCCCAGCAATGCCACTACTGGGCATATACCCTGAGAAAACCATAATTCAAAAAGAGTCATGCACCAAAATGCTCATTGCAGCTCTATGTACAGTAGCCAGGATATGGAAGCAGCCTAATTCTCCATCAATAGATGAATGGATAAAGAAGATGTGGCACATATATACAATGGAATATTACTCAGCCATAAAAAGGAATGACACTGAGTTTTTTTGTAGTGAGGTGAATGAACGTAGAGACTGTTATACAGACTGAGGTAAGTCCGAAAGAGAAAAACAAATACCATATGCTAACACATATATATGGAATCTAAAAAAAGAAAACAAAATAGGTCAGAAGAACATAGGGGCAAGACAGGAATAAAGATGCAGACCTACTAGAGAATGGACTTGAGGATATGGGGAGGGTGAAGGGTAAGCTGGGAGAAAGTGAGAGAGTGGCATGGACATATATACACTAGCAAATTTAAAATAGATGGCTAGTGTGAAGCAGCCACATAGCACAGCAAGATCACTTTGATTCTCTGTGACCACATAGAGGGGTGGGATAGGAAGGTTGGGAGGGAGGGAGATGCAAGAGGGAAAAGATATGGGGACATATGTATATGTATAGCTGATTCACTTTGTTATAAAGCAGAAAAGAACACACCATTGTAAAGCAATTGTACTCTAATAAAGATGTTAAAAAATAAAGACTGCTACAAGAGACAAGGAAGGACACTACATAATCATCAAGGGATCAATCCAAGAATGAGATATAACAATTGTAAATATATATGAACCCAACATAGGAGCACCTCAATATATAAGGCAAATGCTAACCGCCATAAAAGGGGAAATCAGCAGTAACACTGTAATAATGGGGGATTTTAACACCCCACTTACACTAATGGAGAAATCATACAGACAGAAAATTAATGAGAAACACAGCCTTAAATGACACATTAGACCAGATAGACTTTATTGACATTTATAGGACATTCCATCCAAAAACAGCAGAATACACTTTCTTCTCAAGGGCACATGGAACATTCTCCAGGACAGGACACATCCTGGGTCACAGACCAAACCTTGGTAAATTTAAGAAAATTGAAATCATGTCAAGCATCTTATTCAACCATGTTATGAGATTAGAAATCAATCATAGGGAAGAAAATGTAAAAAACAAAAACACATGGGGCTTCCCTGGTGGCGCAGTGGTTGAGAGCCCGCCTGCCGATGCAGGGGACACGGGTTTGTGCCCAGGTCCGGGAAGATCCC
>NW_006791298.1:159444-170075 GCF_000442215.2 Lipotes vexillifer
AAAAAAAAAAAAAAAAAAAAACACACATGGAGGCTAAACAATGAATTACCAAATAACCAACGGATCACTGAAGAAATCAAAGAGCAAATCAAAAAATACCTAGAGACAAATTGCAACAAAAACACTATGATCCATAACCTATGAGTTGCAGCAAAAGTAGTTCTAAGAGGTAAGTTTATAGAAATATAACCTTAACTCAAGAAACAAGAAAAATCTCAAATAAACAACCTAACCTTACACCTAAAGCAACTAGAGAAAAAGAACAATCAAAACCCAAAGTAGAAGGAAAGAAATCATAAAGGTCAGAGCTGAAGTAAATGAAATAGAGATGAAGAAAACAATAACAAAGATCAATGGAACTAAAAGCTGGTTCTTTGAGAAGATAAACAAAATTGATAAACCTTTAGCCACTCATCAAGAAAAAAAGGGAGAGGTCTCAAATCAATAAAATTAGAAATGAAAAAGGAAAAGAAGTTACAGTGGACACCACAGAAATAGAAATGTTAAGAGACTACTACAAGCAACAATACACCAATAAAATGGACAACCTGGTAAAATGGACAAATTATTAGAAAGGCACAACCTTCCAAGACTGAACCAGGAAGATATAGAAAATATGAACAGACTAATCACAAGTATTGAAATTGAAACTGTGGTTAAAAATCTTCCAACAAACAGAAGTCCAGGACCAGATGGCTTCACGGTGAATTCTATAAAACATTTAGAGAAGAGTTAACACTACCCTTATGAAACTCTTCCAAAAATTGCAGAGGAAGGAACACTCCCAAGCTCATTCTATGAGGCCACTCTCACCCTGATACCAAAACCAGACAAATATATCACACAGAAAAAGAAAATTATAGGCCAATATCACTGATGAACATAGAAACAAAAGTCCTCTACAAAATACTACAAACCAAATCCAGCAATTTATTAAAAGAATCATACACCCTGGTCAGGTGGAATTTATCCCAGGGATGAAAGGATTCTTCAATATATGCAAATCAATGTGATACACTACATTAACTAATTGAAGAAAAGTATATGATCATCTCAATAGAAAAAAAAAAACTTCTGAAAATTTCAACACCCGTTTATGATTAAAAAAACATCTCCAGAAAGTGGGCTTTGAGGGAAACTACCTCAACATAATAACAGTCATATATGACAAAGCTACAGCTAACATCATACTCAATGGTGAAAAGTTGAAAGCATTTCCTCTAAGATCAGGAACAAGACAAGGATGTCCACTCTCACCATGTTTATTCAGCATAATTTTGGAAGTCCTAGCTACAGCTATCAGAGAAGAAAAAGAAATAAAAGGAATCCAAATCGGAAAAGAAGGAAAACTGTCACTGTTTGCAGATAGCATGATACTATACATAGAAAATCCTAAAGATGCTACCAGAAAACTACTAGAGCTCTTCAATGAATTTGGTAATGTTGCAGGACATGATATTAATGCACAGAAATCTTTTGAATTCCTATACACTAACAATGAAAGATCAGAAAGAGAGGTTAAACAATCCCATTCTCCATTGTATCAAAAAGAATAAAATACCTAGGAATGAACCTACCTAAGGAGGCAAGAGATCTGTATTCAGAAAACTATGAAGCACTGATTAAAGAAATAAAAGATGACACAAACAGATGGAGAGATAAACCATGTTTTTGGATTGGAAGAATCAATATTGTGAAAATGACTATACTACCCAAAGTAATCTACAGATTCAATATGTGATCCGTAGCAAACTACCAATGGCATTTTTCACAAAATTAGAACAAAAAATTTTAAACTTTGGGCTTCCCTGGTGGCACAGTGGTTGAGAGTCTACCTGCCGATGCAGGGAATGCAGATTCGTGCCCCGGTCCAGGAAGATCCCACATGCCGTGGAGCGGCTGGGCCCATGAGCCATGGCCACTGAGCATGCATGTCCGGAGGCTGTGCTCCACACTGGAGAGGCCACAACAGTGAGTGGCCCACATACCCCCCCACACACACTATATATATATATATATATATTTAAAATTTCTATGCAAACACAAAAGCTGACGAATAGCCAAAGCAATCCTGATAAAGAAAAACGGAGATGGAGGAATCAGTCTCCCTGACTTCAGACTATACTACAAAGCTACAGTCATCCATACAGTATGTTAGTAGCCCCAAAACAGAAATATAGATTAATGTAACAGGATAGAAAGTCCAGTGTTAAACCCACACATTAATTGTTACCTAATCTATGACAAAGGAGGCAAGAATATACAGTGGAGAAAAGACAGCCTCTTAATAAGTGGTGCTGGTAAAACTGGACAGCTACAAGTCAAAGAGTGAAATTAGAACACACCTTAACACCATACACAAAAATAAACTCAAATTGTATTAAAGACCTAAATGTAAGGCCAGATACTATAAAATTTATAGAGGAAAATATAGGGAGAACACTCTCTGATATAAATCGCAGCTAGATTTTTTTTTTATTCACCTCCTAGAATAATGAAAAGAAAAAGCAACAGAAACAAATGTGACCTAATGAAACTTAGAAACTTTTGCACAGCAAAGGAAACTGTAAACAAAATGAAAAGAAAGCCCTCAGATGGGAGACGATATTTGAAAATGAAGCAGTTGACAAGGGATTAATCTCCCTTGTCACAATACACAAACACAAAATACACAAACAGCTCATCGAGCTCAATATCAAAAAACAAACAACTCATCAACAAATCGGTGGAAGATCTAAATAGGCATTTCTCCAATGAAGACATACACATGGTTAAAAAACACATGAAAAGATGTTTACCATTACTAATTATTAGAGAAATGCAAATCAAAACTGCAATCAGGTATCACTTCACACTGGTCAGAATGGCCATCATCAAAACGTTTACAAACAATAAATGCTAGAGAGGGTGTGGAGAAAAGGGAACACTCCTACACTCTTGGTAGGAATGCAAACGTGTACAGCCTCTATGGAGAATAATAGGGATGTTCATTAAGAAACTAAAAATAGAGCTACCATATGATCCAGCAATCCCTCTCCTGGGAGTCAATATTGTATATTGATTTATATCTGGAGAAAACCATAATTCGAAAATATACATGCACCCCAATGTTCATTGCAGCATTATTCACAATAGCCAGGACATGGAAGCAACCTAAATGTCCTTCAACAGAGGCATGGGCACAAAAGATGTGGTACATATATACAATGGAATATCACTCAGCCATAAAAATGTACAAAGTAATGCCATTTACAGCAACATGGATGGACCTAGAGATTGTCATAAGCAGACCACTCTGACATAAACCGCAGCATTTTTTTTTATCTGTCTTTTTAGGCAGGGGAAATATAAATAAAAATAAACAATTGGACCTAATTAAACTTAAAAGCTTTTGCAGAGCAACATAAATCATTGAAAAAATGCAAAGATAACTTACTGAATGGGAGAAAATATTTGCCAGTGATGTGACCAAGAAGAGGTTAATATCCAAAATATATAAACAGCTTATACAACTCAATATTAAAAAACTGAACAACCCAATTAAAATATGGGCAGAAAGCCCAAATAGACGTTTTTCCATAGAACATATACAGATGGCCAACAGGCACATGAAAAAAATTCTTAGAATTACAAATCATCAGAGAAATACAAATCAGAACAGAGTGAGCTATCATCTCACACCTGACAGAATGGCTATCATCAAAAAGTCTACAAATAACAAATGTTAATGAGGATGTGGAGAAAAGGGAAGCCTCATACACTGTTGGTGGGATTGTAAATTGATGCAGCCACTATGGAAAACAGTATGGAGGTTCCTCAAAAGAAAAAGTATCAAACTACCATATGATCCAGAAATTCCACTACTCGGTATATATCCAAAAAACACAAAATTACTAATTTGAAAAGATACATGCACCTTAATGTTCATAGCAGTATGATTTACAAAAGTCAAAATATGGAAGCAACCTAAGTGTTCATCCACAGAAAAATAGATAAAGAAGATATAGACATATATAGAGATATATAATAGAATATTTCTTAACCATGAAAAAGAATGAAATTCTGGTCCTAGAGAGTATTATGTTTCGTGACATAAGTCAGACGGAGAAAGACAAATAATTATGTTACCACTTATATGTGGAATCTATAAAATAAAACAAATGTATGTAACAGAAACAGACTCACAGATACAGAGAACAAGTGGAGAGAGTGAAGTTAGGAGGGGCAAGATAAGGGTATGAGACTAAGAGACACAAACTACTATGTATAAAATAAACACACACCAAGGATATACTGTATGTAACAGGGAAATATAGCCATTATTTTTAATAACTTTAAAAAGAGTATAACCTATAAAAATGTTAGTCACTATGTTGTACACCTGAAACTAATATTGTAAATCAACTATACTTCAATAAATTTTTTTTAACTAAAAAAAAATGCATTCATCTGTCGATGGACACTTAGGTTGCTTCCACGTCCTGGCTATTGTAAATAGAGCTGCAATGAACATTGTGGTACATGATTCTTTTTGAATTATGAGGTGGATGGACCTAGAGTCTGTCATACAGACTGAAGTAAGTCAGAAAGAGAAAAACGAATACCGTATGCTAACACATATATATGTAACCTAAAAAAAAAACAAGAAAACGTGGTCATGAAGAACCTAGGAGCATGACGGGAATAAAGACACAGGCCTACTAGAGAATGGACTTGAGGACATGGGGAGGGGGAAGGGTAAGCTGGGACAAAGTGAGATAGTGGCATGGACATATATACACTACCAAACGTAAAATAAATATCTAGTGGGAAGCAGCCACATAGCACAGGGAGATCAGCTCGGTGCTTTGTGACCACCTAGAGGGGTGGGATAGGGAGGGTGGGAGGGAGGGAGATGCAAGAGGGAAGAGATATGGGGGTATATGTATATGTATAGCTGAGTCACTGTTATAAAGCAGAAACTAACACACCATTGTAAAGCAATTATACTCCAATAAAGCTGTTTAAAAAATTTAAAAATCCAATGTACGTAGCTTAATATAAAAATACTTTGTTCCTAAAAATTTCTAACCATCATCTGAGTTTTTGGCAAGTTGTATTAGTAACATCAAAGATCACCATAACAAATATAATAATGAAAAACTTGAAATATTGTGAGAACTACCCAAATGTGACACAGAGACATGAAGTGAGCACATGCTGTCAGAAAAATGGTGCTGATAGGCTTCCTCAACACAGGGTTCCCACAATATTTCAATGCATAAAATACAATATTTAGGAAACACAATAAAGCAAAGCACAATAAAATAAAGTAGGCCTGTACAGTTTTAGAAAATCAAAAGCTGAAAGGATTCATCACCAGCATAACTATCAATCCAACACAAAAAATATTAAAGGAGAGTCTTCAAGCTGAAGGAAAATGATACAAAGCGAAAATTCAAATCTGTACAAAGACAGCTAGAAAGGGTAAATATGAAATAAATCCCAAAGATATTTGTTTTCTTATTTTTTATTTTCTTCAAAAGATAATTATTAATAAAATATTTAATTGAGGAATAGATGAAAAAAGATAATTGTTTAAAGAAAAATGATAATTATGTATTTGGAAGTTTAAAACATGTGTACACATAAAAATTCTAAAGGACAGAAGGAAAAACTGGAAGTATACTGTCATAAGGTTTTGGTACTATAACGGAATGGTATAATATTAAAACATAGGCTGAAATAAAGATACATATATCGAACTTTAAAGCAAACATTAAAAAGTACATCAAAGATGTAGGGCTAATTAAAGCTCACACACACACACACACAAACACACAGGCAAATATAATCAATGCTGTTAAAAATCAGGATAGTTGTTAATTTTATGGGAGTAACAACTAGAAATGGCATAAGGGAACTTTATGGTAATGTTTTGGTAACCTATTTATTGCCTGCATGTTTATTACATGGGTGCATTCAGCTGTGATAACTGAATGAGTTATATGCTTAATATATGTATACTTTTTCTATATTTATATATATTTATATAAATATAGAAAATATTTTAAAATGTATAAACACATGTGTGTGTATATACATATGCATATATATATGCAGGTGTAGCTGTGTGTATATACATACATACATATGCAAAAGACAGAGAGGAGACAAACATGAGATCATCTTAGGAATTATCAAGACTATCACACTGCCCAACGCACAGGAGAAAATTCATATTACATTCTTTATTTCTGAATAGCAACCCTTAGAGGCTTGGAGGTGAACCTGAGCAGATTGCATGACCTTATGTGATTGCTCTGGAAACTATCCTTCTATTAGAATTACATTTCAAAAACATTTAGTGTCCTTTTATACTTCAAAGAACATCAAGCTCAAAGAATATTAATCCCAGTTTCATCAAATTTATTTTCAACAAGCCTCAGCCAACCCAGCTTTCATTAAAAAAATGCTTCAAAAGACCATTCATGAAATAGTTTTTATATTAAATATATTTAAATACACTCTTTTTCCAGAATTTTAATTTATAATTCATACATTATTTTAATGAAGACACAACTCATAATTGCATAGATCACTACAATTGTCCAGACCTTAATTAGGTCATAAGGAAGACCTTATGTATGAAACAGACAATGTGTGCCTGTCATGATCCTGTTCAAATATCACCTCCTCTCGGAAGCCTTGCTGGATTCCCCTGAGGCAGATAGAATTACTGTGTCTTGAGGCATCCCCAGTATACTGTGCACTCTTCTATTACAGCATGTGTCCTAGTGAATAGAGTTGATTTGTTTATTTCTTTGTTTCCCCTGCTAGACTGTTTAAGCTATCATTGTATGCTCAGAAACACATGGTAAATGTTCAAAAAAAAAATACTTGAAGGTGAGGGGAAAGGACAAGGAAGCGGGGAGGCACAAGGAAAGGGAGAAAAGAAAAGATTTTCTTAACACTGGAAAATTAGGGAGAAGATATTCTTGGTCAGATGAAACAGTTGTTTGTCTAGCAAGTTTCAATTTGCATCCATTGTCACAAAGTAATTAGAATCTAAGTCATTTCACAGTGATGACTGTAAATACTTTGAAAGTATTAATCCAGTGCTAGACTGATGCTTCATATCCTGCTATGCCATATGAATCATTTCCCTTATTATCTGAGGACAGTAAAATATTTTACAAATATTATCTTGCCAAATGGGTATGTGTAAAAATTGTCCTCGGGGCTTCCAATGATGAAAGAGTACGCACACCAATAAAACAAACACATTTCCCCCACCCCCGGGCAACATATTTTACTCCCTTCTCTGCTTCCCAGAGCACATTATTCATTCCTCCAACACAGCCTTCAGCACAACATGTCCAAGTCTGTTGCGTTTCCCATGCCCAATTGTATTGTAAGCTTCTTGAGGACAGAGACTGTCTTCATCTTTTTATCCCAGTCCCCATCAAAGGGACTGGCACATGATAGATGTTCCTTATTTATCTCTTGAATGATTAAACAAATAAAAGAACTTCTTGTAATATTCATATTTGAATGCATTTTAAACATCCAGTCAGCCTAGCTGTCTGGCGTCCAACCTTAGAGGCACCTCCAAAATAAGAATATTTAGCTCCTGACCATGTGGTTACAACATCATAACCAGAAAGGGACCTTAAGACTTTTTCAGTATCCTAGGAACACGCATGTCACCCTGTGGGAGGAAGGTGACCATCTGATCACTAACAATATCTAGCAATAGTTGTATTTTCCCATGTAAAACCTGATAAGCTCAGAAAATGTTTGGAGAATTTTGAACTGAGAAGTAAAAATGCAAAGAGAAGGAAAACAAAAGGATAAATGTGGAAAGAAAAATTGTTTTCTGTTTAAGTACAAACGTATGTTTGGTACTATGCTAGGTTCTCAGGATTCAACGTTGAAATAAGATGTGCCCCATGGCCTGGCTCACATATTATTTGGGTCTGTGGAATCCAAAAATATCTTCTGGTACAACCTTAAAATGTTCTCAGAACAGAGAAAAGAACTTTAAAATTTATCATTGAGACTACAGTAATTTGATGTTCAATTATGGTATTCGTTTAGCTTTTAAATCCCATAAAATGTACTCTTGATTTACCAATAAACAAGTCAATAAAACAAAATGTCATAATCATGGTTTCATTCCCAAACTGTTAAGTTGCTCTTCAGAAGAAAAATAAGAACTCAGCAGTATCAGAGACAAAATTGTTCCACCCTCTACATTCAATCACAAAACATAGAACAGAAAGCTTTGGCAGCCAGCAAAGCAAGCCCAGCAATGGGGTTTTGACAATGGGATCAAACTGTGATCAAAGCAGTTATATCTGTCCAATTGCAGGGCAATTGACAAGTAGATATATGGAATATTCTCATGAGCCCATGATCTAAGATTACCAAGAAGGGAGGGTAATATAGGGCCATGTGTGGGGGATGGTTTAGAAGCTGTAAAACAATCCTGAAAAAAAAAAAAAGCTTCTTTAATTATGCCAATAAAGAAGGACACTTATGCAACATAATTACAATCTGTAGATGAATTTTGAAATTCTGTATATTAGAATTTATTTAAATGTACTCATTGTCAGCCTACCATAGAAAATTTTCCAGTAACCCAAGTTCTTCAAAATGATTTATTTTAAACTTTCTAGAATTTTTATTGGAAATAAATATGAAATGAGACTCAAATCCTTCCTCTTTAGAAAAAAAAAACGCCCTCAAGGGATCAATGATAAAAATAATAAATTGGACTTTATCAAAATTTAAAATTTTGTCTTTCAAAAGACACCAAGAAAGTGAAAGACAAGTCACAGATTAGGAAAAAATATTTGTAAATCATACATCTGTTGAGAGACTGGTACCCAGAATAAAAGAACTCTTACACTTCAAAAATAAGAAAATGAATAAACCAATTTTTAAAATGCACAAAAATATTTGAACAGGCATTTCACCTAAAAAGATACATGACTGCCCAATAAGTTCATGAAAAAATGCCTAGCATCATTAGGCATTAGGGAAATACAAATTAAAACCATAATGACATGTCATTTCATGCTCACTAGAATGGCTATAACCAGAAATCAACAAAAACAAATGTTAACTTGAACGTGGAGAAACTGGAAGTTGGAACGTTAAAAGATGCATCCACTTTGAAAACTGGTTTGGCAGTTTCTTTAAGTGTTAAACATAGATTTACCATATGACCCAGCAATTCCTTTGCTTGGCATCTATGCAAGAGAAATGAAAACATATATCCACCCAAAACTTGTACATGAAAAGCAGTTCATAGCAGAATTATTCATAACAGACAAACTGGGGAGAAAGCATGATAGACAAGTATTAGGAAGCTGTCGATAATGGAGATCACAATGAGGCATATTTTAGGGAAAATCAGAACTGGAAATCAGAATTCAAGCAAACCAAAACCAGACGTGGAGTCTTAATTTGAAGAATTTCTGGCAAACAAGGAAGGTCTTCCTGTTGTGGCACTGGTGTTCTCTACAAGGTGACCTGCAGAAGTGCAGGGTACTGTCATGGACATCATGATAAGAAGAAATGATGCTTTTTATACTCTGCATGGTTAACCATTTATCCTCTTCCACACTTTAAGTCACAACTGCCCCCCAACATGCAAACACATGATTAAAAATGCCTCAAGAGCAGGGGCCCCATATAATTTCACTATATGATGCAGATTGAATGGTCTTTACCCTTAAAGCTGAGGAAATTAAGCCAGGAGAACTGTTCTTAATAGAATCCAATGTTTCAGACAGAACCTGGTTTCTAGATACAGGACTTTGAGGAGTCACGCCTCTCCTTGGAACTTCGGTTTCATTTTCCCTGCCATGTACGTTATTATACTGTCTCCCAGGGTTCTGATGAGATCTAAATGCAAATATTAGGTCAATCAATTAGAATTTGGTGCTCAATAACTGATGGCTATTATTTTTCATGAAATTTAGCACTGAACCATGGCCTCTCTGAGTCCATCACCCTGGAGCCTTGTTCTCCTAGCATGTCCTGTGCTCCATGGTTTCCCCACAGACCCAGTAGGCTGGGCTGGGTCCTAAAAAGGAGTCCTATAGAAAATTCCAGGTGTATTATTTCAGGCTGTTATAACAAAATACCATAGACTAGATGGCTTCAACAACAGAAACTTTTCTCACAGTTCTTGAAGCTAGAAACTTGAGGTCAGCATGCCAACATGGTTGGGTTCTGGTGAGGCTCTCTTCCTGGCTTGCAAATGGCTGCCTTCCCTCTCTGCTCTCACATGGTGGAGAGAGAGACATCTCTCTTCCTCTTCTTATAAAGCCACAGTCCTGTCAGACTAGGGCCCCACCTTCATTTAACCTTAATTGTCTCCTAAAGATACTATCGCCAGTAATTGTCACATTGGGGGTTAAGGCTTCAACACACAAATATTGGGAGGATGCAATTCAGTTCATAGTACCAGAGAAGGTCTGCTTAACCAGACAGAATGGGCACAGAGCCGGTGTACCTGGTATCAAGTGGAAGGCTCCTCAGTTAGCTTCCTGTCTTTCATCTATCGCCTCTCCATTACCAGGCTTTTTCTTTTTTTCTTTTTTTTTTTTTTTTTTTTTTTTTTTTTTTTTTTTTTTTTT
>NW_006791298.1:170085-185990 GCF_000442215.2 Lipotes vexillifer
TTTTTTTTTTTTTTTTTTTTTTTTTTTTTTTGCTTTTGCTATTTCCTTTTTCTCTCCGCTGATAAAGTATTTCAAAAACACAAGATTTGGCCCATAAAAATCATACTGACACCTAATGAGACGTGAGAATTCCCAGTCCCTCCTGAATGCTGTTTTTCCTGCATAAAGCAAATGATGTTCCAGGCTTCAGAATTCCTTGCTTTCTCCCTCTGTGTTCAGACACTTGTCAGGCTCCTTTCAGTGGACCCAGTGATTGGCTTCCTATTAAACCAGAAAACCCTGATTATTTTAACCTGGTATTCTTCCTCCTGTTACTTCCCCATGCACACTCTTAGGCAGTGGGCAGAATCTGGTTCATCCAGGTGAAATCTCAAAGGCCCTACAGGGCGAGAATGCTATGGACTTAATGTTTGTGTTCCCCCAAAATTCATATGCTGAAACCATAATCCCAGCAGGATGGTATTTGGAGGTGGGGCCTTCAGGAAGTAATTAAATCATGAGGGTAGAGCTCACATGAATGGGATTAGTGCTGTGGATCAACCACCTAGTTTATGGTATTTTGCTATAGGAGCCCTAGCTGACAAGACAGGGAGTCTTCATCAAAGAACTAAGATTGAGTTTGAGAGTTGATATTCCCCTGCAGTGTTGGTCAACATACATATGGCTGATTCACTTCACTATACATCAGAAATTAGCACAACATTGTGAAACAACTATACCCCAATTAAAAAAACATTCCAGAGATCGTAGGGAAGCTGGCAGAAGAGTAAGATGCGGAGATCACTTTCCTCCCCACAGATAGACCAGAAATACATCTACACGTGGAACAACTCCTACAGAACACCTACTGAATGCTGGCAGAAGACCTCAGATCTCCCAAAAGGCAAGAAACTCCCCCACGTACCTGGGTAGGGCAAAAGAAAAAAGAATAAACAGAGATAAAAGGATAGGGACGGGACCTGCACCAGTGGGAGGGAGCTGTGAAGGAGGAAAGGTTTCCACACACTAGGAAGCCTCTTCGTGGGTGGAGACTGCGGGTGGCGGAAAGCTTCGGAGCCGCGGAGGAGAGCACAACCACAGGAGTGCGGAGGGCAAAGCGGAGAGATTCCCGCACAGAGGCTCGGTGCCAACCGGCACTCACCAGCCCGAGAGGCTTGTCTGCTCACCCGACGGGGCGGGAGGGGCTGGGAGCTGAGGCTCGGGCTTCGGTCAGAGCGCAGGGAGAAGACTTGGGTTGGCGGCATGAACACAGCCTGCAGGTGGTTAGTGCACCACGGCTAGCCGGGAGGGAGTCCGGATAAAGTCTGGACCTGCTGAAGAGGCAAGAGACTTTTTCTTCCCTCTTTGTTTCCTGGTGCACGAGGAGAGGGGATTAAGAGCGCTGCTTAAAGGAGCTCCAGAGACTGGCGCGAGCTGCGGCTAACAGTGCAGGCCCCAGAGACGGGCATGACATGCTAAGGCTGCTGCTGCCGCCACGAAGGAGCCTGTGTGCGAGCACAGGTCACTATCCACACCCCCCTTCTGGGGAGCCTGTGCAGCCCACCACTACCAGGGTCCCGGGATCCAGGGACAACTTCCCCGGGAGAATGCACGGCATGCCTCAGGATGGTGCAACGTCATGCCGGCCTCTGCCGCCACAGACTCGCCCTGCACTCTATACCCCTCCATCCCTCCTGCCTGAGTGAGCCACAGTCCCCGAAGCACCTGCTCCTTTAACCCCGTCCTGTCTGAGCGAAGAACAGATGCCCTCCCGCGACCTGCACGCAGAGGCGGGGCCAAATCCAAAGCTGAGCCTCAGGAGCTGTGAGAACAAAGAAGAGAAAGGGAAATCTCTCCCAGTAGCCTCAGAAGCAGCGGATTAAAGCTCCACAATCAACTGGATGTACCCTGCATCTGTGAAATACATGAATACATAACGAATCATCCCAAATTGAGGAGGTGGACTTTGAGAGCAAGATTTATGATTTTTTCCCCTTTTCCTCTTTTTGTGAGTGTATATGTGCATGCTTCTCTATGAGATTTTGTCTGCATAGCTTTGCTTCCACCATTTGTCCTAGGATTCTATCTGTCCGTTTTTTGTTATTGTTTTTTCTTTTAAATTAATTTTAATTTTAATAACTTTATTTTATTTTATCTTACTTTATTTTACTTTTTCTTTCCCTCCTTCCTTCCTTCCTCCCTCCCTTCCTCCCTCCCTCCTTTCTTTCCTTCTTTCCTTCCTTCCTTCTTTCCTTCATTCCTTCCTTCTTTCTTTCTTACTCACTACTTTTTCTCCCTGTTCTTCTGAGCCATGTGGATGAAAGGCTCTTGGTGCTGCAGCCAGGAGTCAGTGCTGTGCCCCTGAGGTGGGAAAGCCAACTTCAGGACACTGGTCCACAAGAGACCTCCCAGCTCCACATAACATCAAACGGCAAAAATCTCCCAGAGATCTCCATCTCAACACCGACACCCAGCTTCACTCAACGACCACCAAGCAACAGTGCTAGACATCCTAAGCCAAACAACTAGCAAGACAGGAACACAACCCCACCCATTAGCAGAGAGGCTTCCCAAAATCATAATAAGTCCAAAGACACCCCAAAACACACCACCAGACGTGGACCTGCCTACCAGAGAGACAAGATCCAGCCTCATCCACCAGAACACAGGCACTAGTCCCCTCCACCAGGAAGCCTACACAACCCACTGAACCAACCTTAGCCACTGGAAACAGACACCACAAACAACGGGAGGGCTTCCCTGGTGGCACAGTGGTTGAGAGTCCACCTGCCGATGCAGGGGACGTGGGTTCGTGTCCTGGTCCGGGAAGATCCCACATGCTGTGGAGCGGCTGGACCCGTGAGCCATGGCCGCTGAGCCTGCGCGTCCGGTGGCTGTGCTCTGCAATGGGAGAGGCCACAACAGTGAGAGGCTCGCATACCGCAAAAAAAAAAAAACATCAAAAACAACGGGAACTACGAACCTGCAGCCTGCAAAAAGGAGACCCCAAACACAGTAAGATAAGCAAAATGAGAAGACCGAAAAACACACAGAAGATGAAGGAACAAGATAAAAACGCACCAGACCTAAAAAATGAAGAGGAAATAGGCAGTCTACCTGAGAAAGAATTCAGAATAATGATAGTAAAGTTCATCCAAAATCTTGGAAATAGAATAGGCAAAATGCAAGAAACATTTAACAAGGACCTAGAAGAACTAAAGATGAAACAAACAACGATGAGCAACACAATAAATTAAATGAAAAGTACTCTAGATGGGATCAATAGCAGAATAACTGAGGCAGAAGAACGGATAAGTGACCTGGAAGATAAAATAGTGGAAATAACTACTGCAGAGCAGAATAAAGAAAAAACAATGAAAAGAACTGAGGACAGTCTCAGAGACCTCTGGGACAACATTAAACTCACCAACATTCGAATTACAGGGGTTTCAGAAGAAGAAGAGCAAAAGAAAGGGGTTGAGAAAATATTTGAAGAGATTATAGTTGAAAACTTCCCTAATACGGGAAAGGAAATAGTTAATCAAGTCCAGGAAGCACAGAGAGTCACATACAGGATAAATCCAAGGAGAAATACACCAAGACACATATTAATCAAAATGTCAAAAATTAAATACAAAGAAAACATATTAAAAGCAGCAAGGGAAAAACAACAAATAACACACAAGGGAATCCCCATAAGGAAAACACCTGATATTTCAGCAAAAACTCTGCATGCCAGAAGGGAGTGGCAGGACAAATTTAAAGTGATGAAGGAGAAAAACCTGCAACCAAGATAACTCTACCCAGCAAGGATCTCATTCAGATTTGAGAAATTAAAACCTTTACAGACAAGCAAAAGCTGAGAGAGTTCAGCACCACCAAACCAGCTTTACAAAAAATGCTAAAGGAACTTCTCTAGGCAAGAAACAGAAGAGAAGGAAAAGACCTACAATAACAAACCGAAAACAATAAAGAAAATGGGAATAGGAACATAAATATCGATAATTACCTTAAAAGTAAATGGACTAAATGCTCCCACCAAAAGATATAGATTGGCTGAATGGAGACAAAGACAAGACCCATATATATGCTGTCTACAAGAGACCCACTTCAGACCTCGAGACACATACAGACTGAAAGTAAGGGGATAGAAAAAGATATACCATGCAAATGGAAACCAAAAGAAAGCTGGAGTAGCAATTCTCATATCAGACAAAATAGACTTTAAAATAAAGACTATTACAAGAGACAAAGAAGGACACTACATAATGATCAAAGGATCAATCCAGGAAGACGATATAACAATTGTAAATATTTATAAACCCAACATAGGAGCATCCCAATACATAAGGCAAATACTAACAGCCATAAAAGGGGAAATCGACAGTAACACATTCACAGTAGGGGACTTCAACACTCCACTTTCACCAAGGGACAGATCATCCAAAATGAAAATAAATAAGGAAACACAAGCTTTAAATGATACATTAAACAAGATGGACTTAATTGATATTTATAGGGCATTCCATCCAAAAATAACAGAATACACATTTTTCTCAAGTGCTCATGGAACATTCTCCAGGATAGATCATACCTTGGGTCACAACTCGAGCCTTACTAAATTTAATTCAAATTGTATCAGGTATCTTTTCCGACCAGAATGCTATGAGACTAGATATCAATTACAGTAAAAATCTGTAAAAAATACAAACACATGGAGGCTAAACAATACACTACTTAATAACGAAGTGATCACTGAGGAAATCAAAGAGGAAATTTAAAAATACCTAGAAACAAATGACAATGGAGACATGACGACCCAAATCCTATGGGATGCAGCAAAAGCAGTTCTAAGAGGGAAGTTTATAGCAATAAAATCCTACCCTAGAAAACAGGAAACATCTTGAATAAACAACCTAACCTTGCACCTAAAGCAATTAGAGAAAGAAGAACAAAAATACCCCACAGTTAGCAGAAGGAAATAAATCATAAAAATCAGATCAGAAAGAAATGAAAAAGAAATGAAGGAAACAATAACAAAGATCAATAAAAGTAAAAGCTTGTTCTTTGAGAAGATAAACAAAATTGATAAACCATTAGCCAGACTCATCAAGAAAAAAAGGGAGAAGATTCAAATCAATAGAATTAGAAATGAAAAGGAGAAGTAACAAATGACACTGCAGAAATACAAAAGATCATGAGAGATTACTACAAGCAACTCTATGCCAATAAAATGGACAACCTGGAAGAAATGGACAAATTCTTAGAAAGCAAAACCTTCTGAGAGCAAACCAGGAAGAAACAGAAATATTAACAGACCAATCACAAGCACTGAAATTGTTATTTAAAATCTTCCAACAGGTGTTCCCTGGTAGCGCAGTGGTTGAGAGTCCACCTACAGACGCAGGGGACACAGGTTCGTGCCCCAGTCCAGGAAGATTCCACATGCCATGGAGTGGCAGGACCCATGAGCCATGGCCACTGAGCCTGCACGTCCGGAGCCTGTGCTCCACAACGAGAGAGGCCACAACAGTGAGAGGCCCGCGTACCACAAAAAAAAAAAGGAAAAAAAAAAATCTTCCAACAAACAAAAGCCCAGGACCAGATGGCTTCACAGGCGAATTCAATCAGACTTTTAGAGAAGAGCTAACACCTAACCTTCTCAAACTCTTCCAAAATTAGCAGAGGGAGGAACACCCCCAAACTCATTCTACGAAGCCACCATCACCTTGTTATCAAAACCAGAAAAAGATGTCACAAAGCAAGAAAACTACAGGCCAATATCACTGATGAACATAGATGCAAAAATACTCAACAAAATACTATCAAACAGAATCCAACAGCACGTTAAAAGGATCATACACCATGATCAAGTGGGGTTTATTCCAGGAATGCAAGGATTCTTCAATATACGCAAATCTATCAATGTGATTAACCATATTAACAAATTGAAGGAGAAAAACCATATGATCATCTCAATAGATGCAGAGAAAGCTTTTGACAAAATTCAACACCCATTTATGATAAAAACCCTGCAGAAAGTAGGTGTAGAGGGAACTTTCCTCAATATAATAAAGGCCGTATATGACAAGCCCACAGCCAACATCATCCTCAATGGCGAAAAACTGAAAGCATTTCCACTAAGGTCAGGAACAAGACAAGGTTGCCCACTCTCACCACTCTTATTCAACATAGTTTTGGAAGTTTTAGCCACAGCAATCAGAGAAGAAAAGGAAATAAAAGGAATCCAAATCGGAAAAGAAGAAGTAAAGCTGTCACTGTTTGCAGATGACATGATACTATACATAGAGAATCCTAAAGATGCTACCAGAAAACTACTAGAGCTAATCAATGTGTCTGGTAAAGTAGCAGGATACAAAATTAATGCACAGAAATCTCTTGCATTCCTATACACTAATGATGAAAAATATGAAAGTGAAATCAAGAAAACACTCCCGGGATTCCCTGGTGGCGCAGTGGTTGAGAGTCCGCCTGCCAATGCAGGGGACATGGGTTTATGCCCCAGTCCGGGAAGATCCCACGTGCTGTGGAGCAGCTGGACCTGTGAGCCATGGCCTCTGAGCCTGTGCGTCCAGAGCCTGTGCTCCGCAATGGGAGAGGCCACAACAATGAGAGGCCCACGTAACGCAAAAAAAAAAAAAAAAAAGAAAACACTGCCATTTACCATTGCTACAAAAAGAATAAAGTATCTAGGAATAAACCTACCTAAGGAGACAAAAGACCTGTATGCAGAAAATTATAAGACACTGATGAAAGAAATTAAAGATGATACAAATAGATGGAGAGATATATCATGTTCTTGGATTGAAAGAATGAACATTGTGAAAATGACTCTACTACCCAAAGCAATCTACAGATTAAATGCAATCCCTATCAAACTACCACTGGCATTTTTCACATAACTAGAACAAAAAAATTCACAATTTGTATGGAAACAAAAACGACCCCTATTAAATAGCCAAACTAATCTTGAGAAAGAAAAACGGAGCTGGAGGAATGAGGCTCCTGGACTTTAGACTATACTCCAAAGCTACAGTAATGAAGACAGTATGGTACTGGCACATAAACAGAAAGATGGATCAATGGAACAGGATAGAAAGGCCAGAGATAAACACACGCACATATGGTCACCTTATCTATGATAAAGGAGGCAGGAATGTACAGTGGAGAAAGGAAAGCCTCTTCAATAAGTGGTGCTGGGAAAACTGGACAGCTACATGTAAAAGAATGAAATTAGAACACTTCCTAACACCATACACAAAAATAAACTCAAAATGGATTAGGGACATAAATGCAAGACCAGACAGTATAAAACTCTTAGAGGAAAACACAGGCAGAAAACTCTATGACATAACTCACAGCAAGATCCTTTTGACCCACCTCTTAGAGAAATGGAAATAAAAACAAAAATAAACAAATGGGACCTAATGCAACTTAAAAGCTTTTGCACAGCAGAGGAAATCATAAACAAGACCAAAAGACAACCCTCAGAATGCGAGAAAATATTTGCAAATGAAACAACTGACAAAGGATTAATCTCCAAAATTTATAAGCAGCTCATGCAGCTCAATAACAAAAAAATCATACCACCCAATCCAAAAATGGGCAGAAGACCTAAATAGACATTTCTCCAAAGAAAATATACAGACTGCCAACAAACACATAAAAGAATGCTGAACATCATTAATCATTAGAGAAATGCAAATCAAAACTACAATGAGATATCATCTCACACCCGTCAGAATGGCCATCATCAAAAAATCTAGAAACAATAATGCTAGAGAGGGAGTGGAGAAAAGGGAACACTCTTGCACTGTTGGTGGGAATGTGAATTGGTACAGCCACTATGGAGAACAGTATGAAGTTTCCTTAAAAAACTAAAAATAGAACTACCATATGACCCAGCAATGACACTACTGGGCATATACCCTTAGAAAACCATAATTCAAAAAGAGTCATGTACCAAAATGTTCATTTCAGCTCTATTTACAATAGCCAGGAGATGGAAACAACCTAAGTGTCCATCATCAGATGAAGGGATAAAAAAAGATGTGGCACATATATACAATGGAATATTACCCAGCCATAAAAAGGAACGAAATTGAGCTATTTGTAATGAGGTGGATAGACCTAGAGTCTGTCATACAGAGTAAAGTAAGTCAGAAAGAGAAGGACAAATACCGTATGCTAACACATATATATGGATATTAAGAAAAAAAAAATGTCATGAAGAACCTAGGGGTAAGAGAGGGATAAAGACACAGACCTACTAGAGAATGGACTTGAGGATATGGGGAGGGGGAAGGGTAAGCTGTGACCAAGCGAGAGAGTGGCATGGACATATATACACTACCAAACGTAAGGTAGATAGCTAGTGGGAAGCTGCCGCATAGCACAGGGAGATCAGCTCGGTGCTTCATGACCACCTAGAGGGGTGGGATTGAGAGGGTGCAAGGGAGGGAGACTGAAGAGGGAAGAGATATGGGAATATATGTATATGTATAACTGATTCACTTTGTTATAAAGCAGAAACTCACTCACCATTGTAAAGCAATTATACTCCAATAGAGATGTAAAAAAAAAAAAATTCCATGGGTCTAGGATGGAGGGGAATATGAAGGCAGAATCCAGAGTTGGTGATTTTACAATATGTATAGGTACTTTAGGTACATTATAGAGTTTACCCCTTTTACCAACTACTATCCATTTTCTTACCAATACAATACACTTCTCATGGGTGCCCCAAATCCCTACCTTCCCTTTCTCAATTCACCTTTCATAGCAGTGACTTCACTAAAGTACTCATTTATTCTGGAAACTATAATTTTATTATTGAGCTTCCATGATAGATTTGTTAAGAGCTGGGGTTTGGAGACCTGGACTTGTACCTTAGATATTCACCAGATATTTTTTAGAAAAATGATTTAACCTCCTTTGCAAAAATAGAGTTAATAACATCTTTCTCATAGAGCAGTATAAGAATTAGACAAGCAACTATGTTGAATGCTTACTGTGTACCCTGACTCAACAAAATGTAGCTTTTAATATTGTTAAGATAACTAAATTGACCAGGGTCACTGATAACAGAAACGGAATTAGAACCCTCTGTATCACATTGTAGCCTTCCATGCTGCTTCCTTCTTTAACTGAACATCTTTGCATTCTAGGCTAAGAGATGGAATCGTGTTGAAAAGAGCATAAACATAAGCATGTATGAAGACTGGGCTCTACTTGTCACCATCATGTGCTAGTTCTGTCATCTGGTCCAACTCTGAATCTTCAGTTTCTCTCATCTGTCAAATGATTGACTGTGATAGTATGTGCTAGAACATCTAATAAATGTTGGTAAGATCAACTAGAGTCTGTGACATTTGAACCACAACCCCCTCTTTTCCCCACATGCTCAGTGTGATGGAAGCTCCTCTCACCTAGCTCCCAGGAAGGACTTCCCCAGGAAAGGCAAATCATCAGCATTTCTTCTTAGATGCTTTCAAATGTTAGTTGCTTATGTTTTGCTTCCTTATTTGATGATGCCAATAAGGGACACCCCAACTCAAATTACCCCATTTATCTTCATGACTATTTTTTCCTTCCTGGTATAGATCACCCTTATGATCTCTCTGCCTGCCACTCTCCAGTGTAAACCTACTGTAAGAAAGTAATCAATAGTTAAGAACTTCGAATAGAAGTGACATTTACTTGGTTCATTGCTCATTGATCTCATTCTCACTCATCACATCATACTTTCCTGGTAAGCTAGAAAGGGGCTACAAAGCCATCTCCATCCAGCATTCTAGTTGCTATGACCAATACATCAGAGCCAAGATACAAGCTGAAACCTATTTGGCCATCTCACACTTGGAATGGATGCAACACCAAGCCTAATATACTCAAGACATTTCACAAGCTGTGTGTAAAGGTAGCAGGGTTTACCGACAGTGTTGGTGAGGGATGGGGTGGAAGTGACTAAGGGGATTCCTGGCACAGTGAATTTATTCTAGCAGGCAATTGCAAAAGGTCCACTAATGGATCATCAGAGGGAATTGTATTTTCAAAACAACTGAAAATCCAACAAAAGCAAAGCTCACAATATCTCAGAACATCTGTGTGACAAAGATCAGTGGATCTGTTACTGAAGATCCCCAAAAGAGTAATTATTCCACTCAAAGTTCAGACCCCTCAGTCCTACTCTCCAAGGTTCACCACTATTAAAATTGTGTTAAAACTGAAGCTGCTATTACTTCACCTGTCTCACCTACTAGAACTGAAAGAAACTTTAGAGATCTTTTCACTTAGTTATAATAAAAATGTAATAAATATGCTGATTAGTCTCTCAGATTTGGAATGGAGCTTAGAGCCCACCAAGTTGAAACCTAACAATATCCCCAAATTTGCACTAGCTTCATACATCTTCTCTGCAATGAAGGGAGTATTCAATTTCTCCTTGCAGACCTTCTGAACAGGGAGCTCAATTCCCTAATAAGAATTAAGCACAACACAAGTGCAAAATGTAACTATTATTTGGATCATCTAAAATCTGCAGAAAGACAAAAAGTACTGGATTCAAGGTTGACCTTGGGCAAGCCTTAGTTTTTTCATCTTAAATTTGAGCTGTTAGTAGTTCTCATCTCCCAAGGTTTGCGAGGATTAGAGAAGATGTATATAATTCAGTAATTTTTCAATAAATGTTAGCAATTGTTCTCATTATTAATGTTCACTTTCCTTAGACATGTAAGGTGGAGACTTGAAAAGAATAAAATGAAGTTTTATAATGTACTTTACAAATTTCCCAAACAAAAGCAATAGTGCTTTGATTCATAAATACTATTACCATGGTTTCCATTGGCATGTCATAAAAGTTGAACCCAAATGGTCAGCCCCTCTGTCCTCTGGTGTGTGTGTTTTAATTACTATAAAGAAAAATGGCTGCCACTTATTGAGCCCCTACTTTGTGCTAGAGCTTTTCACACATTACCTCATTCAATGCTCACAATAATTCCATAAAGTGGCACAATTCAGAGGAGAAGTCTGAGGTTTAAGAAGTTAGGTAACTTGCATAAGGTCACCCAGCCAGATCTCTGGCTCCCACACTCCCTGTACCTGCCCTAATGTCTTTTGTGTTTATTTCTAAAATGTGTCCTTGATTTAAGAAATAAGAGCCAGGCTCCCGGAGACTGGAAATGAAATTGTACTAGTCTCAGTAACTAAAGCCTATAGTGATCCTGAATAAGATTGCAAGCTTCATGGAGAACTAGTAGCCTCAGGAAGAAGCTGTCAATCTCAATTAAGACATCAACCTGTCAGAGGAGGAAGGTATTGCCACGACGCCTATTGTTGAATGCATGTCAGGTGAAGGCAGTACTAATTATTGCATGATCCAAATATGTCTGTTCCCTACTTTTCCTAAAGTAAGGTCACTGAGTTATTATGGCACGGTGGTTTGCACTATTTTGGATTCCGCCAAGTGGCAGGTGGCCTGACAAACATGCGACTCAGCATGTTTTGTTGGGTCCCCACAGCTGTGCTGCCAATCAGTTCAGGATGGCTGCAAGTTAATGCTAATTAGCTTCTGTTGATCTGCATATTCCAACAGCCTCCCAGGATTCCCATTTTGATATGCAAGATTGCCAGTTGGGTATGTGATTGAATTAAGAAGCAACAAAGATTTTCTTCCATGCAGGGATATGTGGATCTGAATCCCCAGTAGAGGCTGTTACCCACTCACCATTGTAAAGCAATTATACTCCAATAGAGATGTAAAAAAAAAAAAATTCCATGGGTCTAGGATGGAGGGGAATATGAAGGCAGAATCCAGAGTTGGTGATTTTACAATATGTATAGGTACTTTAGGTACATTATAGAGTTTACCCCTTTTACCAACTACTATCCATTTTCTTACCAATACAATACACTTCTCATGGGTGCCCCAAATCCCTACCTTCCCTTTCTCAATTCACCTTTCATAGCAGTGACTTCACTAAAGTACTCATTTATTCTGGAAACTATAATTTTATTATTGAGCTTCCATGATAGATTTGTTAAGAGCTGGGGTTTGGAGACCTGGACTTGTACCTTAGATATTCACCAGATATTTTTTAGAAAAATGATTTAACCTCCTTTGCAAAAATAGAGTTAATAACATCTTTCTCATAGAGCAGTATAAGAATTAGACAAGCAACTATGTTGAATGCTTACTGTGTACCCTGACTCAACAAAATGTAGCTTTTAATATTGTTAAGATAACTAAATTGACCAGGGTCACTGATAACAGAAACGGAATTAGAACCCTCTGTATCACATTGTAGCCTTCCATGCTGCTTCCTTCTTTAACTGAACATCTTTGCATTCTAGGCTAAGAGATGGAATCGTGTTGAAAAGAGCATAAACATAAGCATGTATGAAGACTGGGCTCTACTTGTCACCATCATGTGCTAGTTCTGTCATCTGGTCCAACTCTGAATCTTCAGTTTCTCTCATCTGTCAAATGATTGACTGTGATAGTATGTGCTAGAACATCTAATAAATGTTGGTAAGATCAACTAGAGTCTGTGACATTTGAACCACAACCCCCTCTTTTCCCCACATGCTCAGTGTGATGGAAGCTCCTCTCACCTAGCTCCCAGGAAGGACTTCCCCAGGAAAGGCAAATCATCAGCATTTCTTCTTAGATGCTTTCAAATGTTAGTTGCTTATGTTTTGCTTCCTTATTTGATGATGCCAATAAGGGACACCCCAACTCAAATTACCCCATTTATCTTCATGACTATTTTTTCCTTCCTGGTATAGATCACCCTTATGATCTCTCTGCCTGCCACTCTCCAGTGTAAACCTACTGTAAGAAAGTAATCAATAGTTAAGAACTTCGAATAGAAGTGACATTTACTTGGTTCATTGCTCATTGATCTCATTCTCACTCATCACATCATACTTTCCTGGTAAGCTAGAAAGGGGCTACAAAGCCATCTCCATCCAGCATTCTAGTTGCTATGACCAATACATCAGAGCCAAGATACAAGCTGAAACCTATTTGGCCATCTCACACTTGGAATGGATGCAACACCAAGCCTAATATACTCAAGACATTTCACAAGCTGTGTGTAAAGGTAGCAGGGTTTACCGACAGTGTTGGTGAGGGATGGGGTGGAAGTGACTAAGGGGATTCCTGGCACAGTGAATTTATTCTAGCAGGCAATTGCAAAAGGTCCACTAATGGATCATCAGAGGGAATTGTATTTTCAAAACAACTGAAAATCCAACAAAAGCAAAGCTCACAATATCTCAGAACATCTGTGTGACAAAGATCAGTGGATCTGTTACTGAAGATCCCCAAAAGAGTAATTATTCCACTCAAAGTTCAGACCCCTCAGTCCTACTCTCCAAGGTTCACCACTATTAAAATTGTGTTAAAACTGAAGCTGCTATTACTTCACCTGTCTCACCTACTAGAACTGAAAGAAACTTTAGAGATCTTTTCACTTAGTTATAATAAAAATGTAATAAATATGCTGATTAGTCTCTCAGATTTGGAATGGAGCTTAGAGCCCACCAAGTTGAAACCTAACAATATCCCCAAATTTGCACTAGCTTCATACATCTTCTCTGCAATGAAGGGAGTATTCAATTTCTCCTTGCAGACCTTCTGAACAGGGAGCTCAATTCCCTAATAAGAATTAAGCACAACACAAGTGCAAAATGTAACTATTATTTGGATCATCTAAAATCTGCAGAAAGACAAAAAGTACTGGATTCAAGGTTGACCTTGGGCAAGCCTTAGTTTTTTCATCTTAAATTTGAGCTGTTAGTAGTTCTCATCTCCCAAGGTTTGCGAGGATTAGAGAAGATGTATATAATTCAGTAATTTTTCAATAAATGTTAGCAATTGTTCTCATTATTAATGTTCACTTTCCTTAGACATGTAAGGTGGAGACTTGAAAAGAATAAAATGAAGTTTTATAATGTACTTTACAAATTTCCCAAACAAAAGCAATAGTGCTTTGATTCATAAATACTATTACCATGGTTTCCATTGGCATGTCATAAAAGTTGAACCCAAATGGTCAGCCCCTCTGTCCTCTGGTGTGTGTGTTTTAATTACTATAAAGAAAAATGGCTGCCACTTATTGAGCCCCTACTTTGTGCTAGAGCTTTTCACACATTACCTCATTCAATGCTCACAATAATTCCATAAAGTGGCACAATTCAGAGGAGAAGTCTGAGGTTTAAGAAGTTAGGTAACTTGCATAAGGTCACCCAGCCAGATCTCTGGCTCCCACACTCCCTGTACCTGCCCTAATGTCTTTTGTGTTTATTTCTAAAATGTGTCCTTGATTTAAGAAATAAGAGCCAGGCTCCCGGAGACTGGAAATGAAATTGTACTAGTCTCAGTAACTAAAGCCTATAGTGATCCTGAATAAGATTGCAAGCTTCATGGAGAACTAGTAGCCTCAGGAAGAAGCTGTCAATCTCAATTAAGACATCAACCTGTCAGAGGAGGAAGGTATTGCCACGACGCCTATTGTTGAATGCATGTCAGGTGAAGGCAGTACTAATTATTGCATGATCCAAATATGTCTGTTCCCTACTTTTCCTAAAGTAAGGTCACTGAGTTATTATGGCACGGTGGTTTGCACTATTTTGGATTCCGCCAAGTGGCAGGTGGCCTGACAAACATGCGACTCAGCATGTTTTGTTGGGTCCCCACAGCTGTGCTGCCAATCAGTTCAGGATGGCTGCAAGTTAATGCTAATTAGCTTCTGTTGATCTGCATATTCCAACAGCCTCCCAGGATTCCCATTTTGATATGCAAGATTGCCAGTTGGGTATGTGATTGAATTAAGAAGCAACAAAGATTTTCTTCCATGCAGGGATATGTGGATCTGAATCCCCAGTAGAGGCTGTTACCCTTTTGTTTCATGGTTGGCAGCTCTGGCCCTTAGCACGAGAGCATGGGCTCCAGGCTAGAGGGTGCTGCCACCCTGCTTATAAAAAAAAAAAAAAAAAAGATGCCTTAACCTCCTAGCGCTGTTAGGAGTAAACATTCTTTCCATCTGGTCTGTGAATTGGCACTGGCAATTTAGATGGGCAAGGAATCTATAGTTTTCTCTTCTGCTTGGTTCAAATCTGTTTGGTTCAAATCATCTAAACCAAGCTAACCAGTAATGAAGAGTTATTTCCTGTGGCATGCAAAGACGACTAATTCCAAATGATTACTTTCAAATTCATTGCATGTCATTGGGTAGACTGTTTTACCTTTCTGGACCTCAGTTTCCTCAAATGCAGTGTTAGGAGGCTGTGCTAGAATCCATTAAAGGAGAGAAAATATACGACAAAGACAGCAAAATGTCTGACACATGTTAGCCCCTGGATATTGCAATATATTTTTTTAATCAGTTTAAAAAAATAAACAGCTATCCAGTGCATACTATGTCAGCACAATGCACATGGATGGAGATTCAAATATGAATAAGATTATTTATTTCCCTCCAGGAGTACATAGTAAACAGACAATTACAATGGGATAAATAAAGTCCCTTTGAACAGTGGAATTCTACAATTCTGTTCTTTCTTTCGTTTTGCTGTGACTACAAGGGAACACCACAATTTTCTGGCTCTACCACTTAATAGCTTTCTTTTCCTGTGTATATTGCTTAACTTCTCTGGGCCCTTGTTTCTCCTTCTGTAAAAATAATGCACACCACATAAGGTCATTGAGTCTGTGAAATGAAATAATGCTTGTTAAAATTACTGACACATAGTAGGCATTCAGTAAATAGTATTTTCTTTCTGTTTTTCCTTTCAGTGGATATTATTAGAATCACATGAGTCCAGTAGATTCTGGGACGAAGGACGGAGGTAGAAGAAAAAGTGGTGGAAGGATTTCAGCCATGCTAAGAAAGGAACTCAGC
>NW_006791298.1:186094-195507 GCF_000442215.2 Lipotes vexillifer
CAGCAGGAAACTTCACTATGGGGGCTGATGTATTTAGATTTTGCACCTGTATTTCATCAGGGCAATGAAAATATGATCTCACTGAGTAAACATTACAAAAACAATTTTCAAAAGTTTAACTTGGCTGCAGCCTTAGAAAGTTCTGCTTCCCTGAAGTGATTAAACAATATTTCTTGGAAAACTTTTGCTAAATATAATTGTGAGGGAAACTTTTTTCTCCTTTTCATATTGTTGGATTTTTGTAGGAAAAGTTACTAAAGCTATTGCTGAAGTTATCTTATATTTATCACATATTGTATATTTTCATATTTGTGTGTATATATAAATATGTATGTCTCCATTTCTCTATGTATATTTATATAACACATGTGAGAACATGTCTATATATATGATGTATGTATATAAATGTGCATCTATGTAGATACAAATTTATGTTCATCATGATTTGAGAATTGAGTACATGCATACACATATACATGTGTTTTATAATATGGCATCTGTATTTATCATTCATTTAGACATTATATTGTACTGGTTAAAAGCATAGATTATGAAACCAGACTCCCAGAAATTGAATCCTAGCTCTATCACTTATTGCTATGTGACTATAGACAAGTAACTATCTCTGCATCTCAGGGATTATCTTAATGTCTTATTTAAAATATTATCTGTAAGATGGAGATAATTGTATATACCATGAAGAGTAATTGTCAGGATTAAATACATTAACATATATGAAAGTACTTAGAAATAAACTTGGCAAATACCTCTATTGATATTATTATTATTGCTATTGCTATTATGACTTTATTCTTGCTATCATAACTTGTTATTATAACTATTGTTATTTTATTAGTGTTATTTTCCATTAATTCATTTGTTCTGAATTACAGTGACTAAGTTTTTTTGTTTAAAATCTCAACAAATGGACATTTTTAATAAGTAATATCAGAGTTTTTCTATTTTACAAATCACAGATATTTAATTAAATTTGAAGCAAATCATTCCTTTGCTGTGGTAAGAATCATCTGGATATTTGTACTTAGCTATGCAAATGTAATATAACTACTCTCCATCCCACCCAACTACCATCCCCCTTCTTGGAGAAAATAGGGAAATAACCTGAATGCACATGTTTTATACTAAATG
This sequence comes from Lipotes vexillifer, assembly GCF_000442215.2. NCBI lineage: Eukaryota > Metazoa > Chordata > Mammalia > Artiodactyla > Lipotidae > Lipotes > Lipotes vexillifer. The sequence continues at coordinate 187,244 of NW_006791298.1, forward strand.
GATAAATGTGCTATTTGGTAATGCAAATTGAATGTATGTTTTAGCAAAGCTATTTCTTTGCATACTTTGTTGCTTCTTTGAGAGAAAGATTTCTTTATTAAGTAGTTTAGGTTGCAAATTATTGCTTGTTTTGACCAAGAGGCATATGCTTGTGTTTGATCAAAAGAGATTAGTAATAGAGACTCCATGATTGTAGGAAAAGAAATGCAGGCCCAGCATTTAAATCAAGCTGGAAGAGAAACTGGATGAAAAAGCTGTGTGGGCTTAGCACAACTCAGGCTGGTCTAGATTCGAATCTCAGCTCCATCTCTTCCTAGTGTTGTGACCTTAGGCACATGGTGAATTCAGAGGTAAATACCTAAGTCTTTCAAACTCCCTCTTGTATCAATGTCTTGTGGTCATAGGGCCAGACAGTACCTCTGTCAGTGAAAGGTAGAGTTTTTCATAAAGAATATGGGTATTTTCACAATCATCCTTGGAAGAATTCAACCTTTGAACTGAAATGATGGCAGGAAGAGAGAAAATTACATATTTTAACGGCTCTCCTTTTGTTTCTTCAAGAAATACATCTAACTATGGAACTACTATTCACTAGACTCCTATTGTGGGTCAGGCACTGGTGGGGGCACAAGGAACCGGATATATGACATGGTTTCTCTTCTTAAAATGCTCGCAATTAAATGAGGGACATAAATATGTGACTAGTCATCAGTATGACGGGTGCTATGGTACAGTACCAAAAAACTGGATACAGGCAAGGAGGAAATGGTTAGTTCTCTCCAGGGGTAAGTGAAAGCATCTAAAATGAGATGAAGCTTAAGCTGTCTCTTAAAAGAAGGGCAGGGACATCATAAATGGAAAAAGGAGGAAAGATATTTCAGACAAAAGGAATATTCACAGTCACCGAGGCAAGAGAGTCTAGTGAATTCAGAGAATTCAGAGTCACCCTAAAGGTGACTCTGGAGAGCATGTCCTCAATAAACTACTTCCACAAAATTCTCTATCTTAGGTCCTCCTTCTAGGATATCCAAATTAAAATACTTTGAAATATCTTCTGATGAACACTTTTTAAATTTCATAGTAAAATTTATCAGTGTTTTAAAGATTTTCTTTTAAAAATCTCATTAATAAATCCTTTCTTTCTCCATGGTCAGAAAGTTATCATGATCTGTATTTCCAATAAATTTTTTTAACTTTGCTTTTGACATTTAAGTTTTCAATCATTCTGAAGTTGATTATATAGTGTGATCCAATAAGTTACTGTATATGTGAATAACCATCTTGTCCAAGTTACTTTATTAAATCCCTACCTTTCCCTATCATGGATCTTTTTAGAAAACTGGGATTTATTCAACACATTTTAAAATGTTTTTTATATATTGAGAGCCTTGCTTGCTGTTGGGGATATAAACATAAAATGATAATACAGACCACCTCTCCCCACACTTTCAAGGGACTTCCAGTATAGTGGGAAAGTGGAACACACCTACAGTGGAAGTATATACAAAACAAATAAATATCTACAGGAATCAAGAAATATTTCTTAGAGGAAGTGAAACTAAAAGAACAAGAATTTTCTAGTTGAGAAAAGTGGATAATTCATGGTGTTTCCAAACTGAGGAAATCTATCACAAAAGCACAGACAGAGCACTACAGAATATTTTAGAATGCCTGTAGTTCTATATGGCACAAAAAGTGTGACAGAAGATAAGAACTGAGAAGTAGACAAACAGCCTCCTCATTAAGGATTTTTTGATAGTGTACCTTAATTTCTACTTTGTATCTCCCAGCACACTCCCTTTCTCTTGCCACTGGTTGGAGGAAATAATGTGACCCAGGCATGGCCATAGCACCCTACTCCTTTTGATACAGGGATTATCCTAAGTGTGGGCATGTGATGTGAATAGGTACAATCGGAATCCTCCCATAAGGTTAGTACACAAATGTTGATATAAAGAAGCCATTTCTGTTAAAGTTACTAAACTGGGGCTAGAGCAATCATGTTCCCTACCACATGGAGAACGCCTGAGTATAGAAAATAAACCCTACATTCATGGAAAAAAAAGAGACAGTAGAAATATGAAACCCATGTAAAGTTAAGGTTGCATTGAAACCACAGCTCCATTCCCTGAGGACTTATTTCCTACAGTTCTTTCTTCAGTTCTTTTAGCTCCCCAGTTTTATTCTCAGGAATATAAGGCAGTCAATTACCCTTTTTTTAAAATTAAACTTACTGATATTGTCTGATATTTTCAACTGAGAGGGAATTAACTAAAACTTTATCCTGATGACAATAGCCATCAAAGGGCTTTTTCAGGGCAGTATAATGGTTAGACTTGCCTGATGGGAAGTTTCCTGTGACCACAAGGTGGAGGGTAGATTACAGGGGGTCAAGAAAATCAAGAACAAAAAATAAAAGGAAAAAGAAACTGATAAAGGGCAGGGTCTATGTCATCTTGATTATGCCCAGCACTAGACCTGATTACTGTTCTTCCCTCCAATCCCTTTAAAATAGGCAGACTATCTATTTCAAATCGTTTAATTACAGTTGTTGGGTTTTTTTAGGATTCTTGAAGAAATGTTGTTGAGCCATAATTTTATTCTTGATAATAAAAAAGAACACTAAAAAAAGGAGTGGATATATGTAAATGTATAACTGATTCAATTTGCTGTACACCTAAAACTAACACAACATTGTAAATCAACTATACTTCAATAAAAACTTTAAAAAATAATAAAAATAAAAAGAACAAAACTTTAAAAAACTTGTATTTTTGTAAGTTATAAGTTAGAGATCTTTACAAAAACTAAGAGAAGATCAAAAAGTTTTAAGAAAATTAAAATTATCCATAGCCCCGGCAATTAAAGAAAAATGATTAAAATTTTACTGTCTCATCCTTCAGGCTCATAAAAATGTGGAGGTACTTGTTTAGAAAATATAATGTAGTTCATTCCATGTTTATCCAAATATTACACCATGAATAATTTCCCATATAAATATACTTTGAATATTCAATTGCTCATTTCACAGCATGGACATACTACATTGCTTAACAATTTGCCCATTTGGAGACTTTGATTGCTTCCAATTTTCATAATTTTAAAGAATGTTGTCATAAGTATCCAACATGTAGAACTTTTTCTGCATTTCAGATTTCAGGTTGGATAAATTCCTAATGGAATTACTGGGACAGAGGTTATATACATTTTTAAGACTCTTTCCACAAAAGAACTTTGCAAATTAGACTATGTTTTATTTCAGCAGAATATGAGAAGTCTGAAGTGAAAGATGATCCCAATTCCCAGAATTTCACTGCACTTAAATGTGCTGGGCAATCAGATTTGGCTGCTCTTCTGCGTTTGGGGCATAATGTGATGGACTGATTTCTGTTCTTGCCCTACAGCAGTTTTGACTGATACAAATTCTTCAAAATTTCTTTTCTGGGGTTTCCCTGGTGGCACAGTGGTTAAGAATCCACCTGCCAATGCAGGAGACACGGGTTCGAGCCCTAATCCAGGAAGACCCCACATGCTGCGGAGCAACTAAGCCCGTGCACCACAACTACTGAGCCTGCGCTCTAAAGCCCGCGAGCCACAACTACTGAAGCCCATGCACCTAGAGCCCGTGCTCTGCAACAAGAGAAGCCACCGCAATGAGAAGCCCGTGTACTACAACAAAGAGTGGCCCCCACTCGCTGCAACTAGAGAAAGCCCGTGCATAGCAATGAAGACCAAACGCAACCAAAAAAAAAAGAAAAAGTTTCTTTTCTGTAGGAACAAAATATTCTAAGAAGCACAGAACTTGAGATTTAGAGTTTCAGCTGAATTTTTCCATGTTTCTTTGAGGGTGGAGTGTGGAATATTTTCCTTTCCTGAAGACAGGAAATGAATTGTTCAGATTGAAGACGTATTTTTGAGAACTATACAAAGATTTTCACACTTATGATCTCATTTAATCTCTCTCAATAGCATCTAAGAATTTGAGTAATATATCAGAAAACATGCAGGTTTTGCAACCAGCCGAACTTGGAAGATGAATCCAGGTTCCATCAATTGTTTGTTAAGTTACTTGAATGGCCTTCCGCAAATTATTCATCTGAGTTAATAAAATCTTGGGGAGATGAATAAATATCTCACTGGATGGATAATTTTAATTAAATAAGAAAATGCAGGTAGAACAATCAGCATAGTATATAGCTCTGTCTTAATCTGGGCCCCCCTGAGATCAAAATCTCAGGCATGCATATGGCTTACTCTGGAAGCCATCTCCTAGAGTAGCAGTAAGGGTCCAGGGAGGAGAACAGGGAGGAAGGGAAAACTAGTACAAGAATTGATCGAATTTGTCACTAGAGCAGATGACTGGTGCCTGACCTTTCTTCTCAGGAGTCTTATGAAATGCATCTTAGAATCTTTTTTTTATTTAAGAACTTTTTTTATTGGAACTATTATGCTTGATACTTCTTAAAACTCAAGCAAAATGTTTCTCTTTTTGAAAAAAAATAAAGTACCCAATTACAGAATCAAAGATTAAATGTAGAGAGATTCTCTAAGTGTTCTCTAACCATTTTTATGCAGTTTAAATTTCTATGCTTTACATGAGATTCCATCTTATTTTTTTTAAAAATATTTTAACATATCGCTGCTGTTGTTTAAGAGATAACCTTTTGCCCCTTTCTTTACTACTTATTACCCAAGTAAAAAAGAGGAAAGTATCTACTCATCAGCAACAATCCCCAGCCCCCAGTCAAGGGCAGCTCTAGGTCATGCATTTCCAGATGGTATATGTTTGTCAGGGAGTTCCTGGAGACATCAGAGACACCTTCAGCAAGATACATGAGAGGCCAAGTCCTTCTGGTTGTAGCTGCTCAAAGCTATTCAGAACTGGTCACTACAGCAATAGCTGGGCAAATGATTAAGCCTACAAGGATTTTCAGTGACCATAAGAGGTGTCTTATGTTTCCTATTGTTATTACAACACATTATCACAAACTTAGTGGCTTACAACAATACAAATTTGTTACCTTACCGTGCTGGAGATCAAAAGTTCAAAAATGTCTCTTACTTGGCTAAAATGAAGGAGTCGGTAGGGCTGCATTCCTTCCAGGAGCTCTAGGAGGAAACCCCCCTCTTGCTTTCACCAGCTTCTAGAGTCCGTCCTCATTCCTTGGCTCAGGGAGCCCTTCCAGCAACAGCTTCACTCTGAGCCCTCCCTCCATCATCACACTTTGTCCTCTAACACCAACACACCTACCTCCCTCTTATGAGAACGCTTGTGATTACATTAGGCCCACCTGATAATCCATGATAGTCTTCCCATCTCAAGATCATTAATCACTTTGCAAAGTCCTTTGCTACAAAAGATAACTCTTCCCAGTTTCATGGATCAAAACACGGACATCTTTGGGGAGTCATTATTCTGCCTACCACAGTGTCCAGTATAAGAATCTAATAAGTGTGTATTAAGCTTTCTTCTCTTGCTGATCACTGAGTTTCCATTTTCTCACCACTCCACTCCACCTGACCCAAATTATGGTCAAGTCAATAGGTAGTAAGTGGATAGGCAAAGCCACAAATTCATATCATCTGGTTGCAAATCTATTAGCTTCAGAGTCTTGGCAATCAATGACTCACTGTTGGATACGGTAAAGGACAGGGTTGGTGATGCTGCTCCTGTTGCAAGAGCTGGTGTGAGTCAGGGCTGAGTGAGAATGAGGAGAAATTCCACCAAATAGGCCACATTGGAGGCCCCGACAATTTCAGATTCCATTTTCAATGTGGTTATAGTACATTGCTTTCAGTTCTCTGGGAATGGAAATTTACTCTTTTTAAGATGCCAAAGACAGATAACTTTGACTAAAAGGTAAATTTGCTGAATCTAAAACAGTTCATCATTCATCTGATATCCTGAATAAATACTAAATGAGAAATATTTTTAGCATGACTTTTTAACAGGACAAAACCTTGCTCAGGTTTTTGGTAAAAATCAACACTTGAATAGAAGATACAGGTGAGATTTCAACACAACTGCTCCAATCTGAATATTTAAAACAAATGGTTAAGTTAAAAAACAAAATAAAATAAACATCCACATAATCACTATCCAACTTAAAAAAAGAAAAAAAAGCACATTACCACAATGTGGTACACAATGCCTTGACAATTCCTATGCTTCTCTCTGATCTCATTCCCTACCCTACTCCCTAATAGTAATCATTATCCTGAATTGTTATTATTCCTTTTCTTTCCTTGATAGTTTTTACAAATTGTTTATATATTCTTAAACAGTATTTTGTGTAAATGGAATCATATCATACAAGTTCTTCTGTCATTCAACATGTAAGTACCTCTAGTTGATTCAATTTTTTACTACTGTATATTAACTCATTACATTGGTAAACTACAATTTATTTTGTAGTTTGGCACCCTCTTTGGCACCCTCTTGCCAATGGAGTTGTTTCCCCTTTGGTGGCATTTTTTGTTGTTGCTTTGTTTTTGTTTCTCTCTTGGCTATTACAAACTAATGCACATGTTTATACTTTACTCTTCATGCCCATGTGTAAGACTTTCTCTAAAGTATAAATCCAGGAGATGAATTGCTTGTTTGTAAGGTAAATGTATCTTCAACTTAGGAGACAATTCTAAATTCTAAATAGTTTTCCAAACAGGTTGTAAAATGTAAATTCCTACCATCAGAGATGTGAGCTGTTTTATTCTATGTTCTTACCAAAACTTGACATGAGAAGATGAAAACTTTCCCATTCTAGCAAATACAAAATGGTATATTTTATAAAATGGTTAAATGTATAAAATTTTGTTTTTATAATAGTGCTTTTGTGTCTTGTTTATAAAATCATCCCCTGCCCCAAGGTCACATAGATATTCTCCTATACTACCTTCTAAAATTTGATAGTACTTCTTCGAATTTGAATGTTTAATCTAACTAGGATTGATTTTTCCATATAGAGAGATACAAATCCAATTTAATTTCTTCCAGTATAGACACTGTTTTATCCAGTACCACTAAGTAATCTCTTCTTTACACAGTGATTTCAACTGCACATTTTGTTATCTAGCAAGTTTCCATATATTTGTGAGTTGGGTTCTGCTGTTTCTATTCAAATTTCATTGATCTATTTGCCTGTCCCCAAACTAACACTACACTTTTAATTATTAGTGCTTCATGTAAGGCTCTTGATATCCAATAAGTCCTTCACTTTCTGTCTCCATCACTCCCCCGGCAGTATATTGGCTTTTCTTAGCTTTTCCTCCATAAAAATTTATAATCAATTTAGAATTTTAGAATCAATTTGTCAAGTTGCACAGAAGCAATGGTAAGAGTTTCACAGGAGTAGATAAATTTGAGAAAACTTGATAGTTTTAAACTTTTGAGTCTTTTTATTCATAAACATGGTATATCTTCCCATTGGTTTAGACCTTCTTGAATGCTTTTAAATTGTTTCATAATTTTTCCTCTAAGTCTTGAAAATCTTTCTTAGATTTCTTCTTATCTGTATATATGTGGATAGATAGATAATATTTTGTTGTTATTGTAAATTATAGCATTTTAATATTAAATTTTCTAATTCTTGTTGCTAAAGCACAGAAATGCAATGGAGTTTTCTAAGAGGATATTGTTTCTGATCAACATTGCAAAATTCCCTGTTCAAGTCTAGGAGTGTATGTGTGAATAATGATGGCAACATTGTGTTTTCCTTCTCTATATTTATGCCGTTACATCTTTTTCTTGTCCTGGACTTCCAGAAAATCATCAAAAGGAAATGGTTATGGTGAGCATTTTTGTCTTGTATATATTTCAATATTTCTCTATTAAATGTTCCTTCTGATCCTAGTTTTTGTCATTCATGCCTATTGAATTTTAGTGAAGGCTTCATTTATACCCATTGAGAAGGTCAACCATGTTTCTCTTTGAATCATATGCTAATGTAATGAATTTATGTTAATTTATATTTTATATTAAACCTACATTGCAGTCTGGGAAAATTTAACTCTCCATAATGTATTATATATTTCAAATTGTTGATTTACTTTTGCTAATAATTTGTTTGGGCTTTTAGCATATAAATAGAAATAATATGGAATTCTTATTTCTTCTGTTATCTTTAATTCTGATATCAAGAATAGCAGACATTAAAAATTTTGTGTTGTAAATGGAGAGTAAGTCCCCTTAAAGTAAATCAAAATCACTAATATATCCTGATTTCTACCATTTAATTTTTTTTTTTTTTTTTTTTTTTTTTTTTTTG
>NW_006791298.1:195603-253413 GCF_000442215.2 Lipotes vexillifer
CACGACCCCGTGTCCCCTGCATCGGCAGGCGGACTCTCAACCACTGCGCCACCAGGGAAGCCCCCATTTAATTTTTAATTTATTTTCCTACATTTTCCATTTTTCCCCATTCTTGCATCCCTTTATATTGAGGTTTTCTCTATTCTTTATTTTTTAACCTTCTTGAATTTGGAAATTACACACTTTGTAGATAACGTTGTAGTGGTTACTCTAGAAATGTTTTACCAGATATCTTACAAGTTTTAAATTATCTATATATTTGTCTTACTTTTAAACACTGGTAAACACCAAATTTTCTATTCTATGCCTGATATTTCAGTTCCATTTTGCTTTTATAAGTTCTCTATAATTATTTTGTAGCTTTATGTAATCATTATTTAGATATATCCTCATATGTATCAATATCTTTATCTGCCATACCATTGTACACTAGACCTTCTTAACAAGGATAATTTTCCTTCTTACTGAGGGAAATACCAATTCCATCATTTTACAACCTTGTGAGCTTAAGCAAATTATTTAACCCTTTTGGTCTCAGTTTCCTTATAAATAAAGTGGGAATAATAATAATATTGTATCTACTTCATATAATTGTTGAGAAGATTATATTAATTGACATATGTAAAGCATCTAGAAAGTGCCTAACACATGTTAAAAGTTATTTTAATGTGTGCTAGTATTATTTTTATTGTCACTGATATTATTAATTTTCTTATTTCTGTATTAGGATACGCTGAAATATGCTTCAGTAACAAAGTGAAATCCTAATGCTTTCAAAACAAACAAGCTTTATGTTTTTGATTTGTGTTTCTTTTCACTTCCACATGTCCTACAAGTGTTGACTCCGTCTCTGTTGCTCGTCAATGTTACTCCAAAACCTAGGTTGATAAAAAAGACAGTATTTAGAATATTGCCAATCATCCTAGAAAAAAGAGAGTATTGGAGGGTCTCATTGAGGATTAAATGCTTAGCCTAGAAGAGGCACATGTCAGTTCCACTCACAAGTCATTGGACAGAATAGTTTACACAGCAATCCAGAAAGTACAATCTTACTATGTGACAAGAAGTCAGAGAATTGGAAATATTCCAAGATCAGCATTAATGAATAACACAGAATCTTTTGTAATTTCCTTGTATTTTTGTCTTAAAATTTTACTAGCTTAATATTCTAGATTCCTGCTTTAACTTCTTTTGGCCTCTTGGGAGTTCTTATTTTCTTGCTACTTCAAAGGTGCATTCAAAATTTTTATTTTACATTTTATCTACTAGTTGTTTTTTTTTCTTAATTTTTAAGTGGGGGTTTATTCTGTGTATCTAGTCCACCACAGTAGAGTTAGAAAACATAGAATTTTCACCACTCACTTTCAGTGGTTTAAAGAAACTGAACAAAGTATAAAAGAGCACAAAATCACCTTTCTGTGGTGGTTCTATTGTCTAAATGTCAAGGGAACCAATCTCATCCAATTATTCACTAAATAACTCTGCAACTATAGCAGGTCGTTTCCCTTCCATACATCTGCCTTCCTTAACTATAAAGCATGTAAGTAGGTGTAAATGACCTTTTAGGGTGTTCCCCAATATACTCTTCATTTTTCAATTTATTTCACTGTGGAATATGTATTTTATAATGGCTTTTGACAATCTCAAATTCCAAACCTGATATTCCTTTTTCAATGATAAGACTGTTGCCATTTAAGATTTTCCTGACAGCTCATGACTCAAAACTACTATCAGAGAACAGATTCTTCACCTCTTCTTGCATCCTGTAAATGTGCAATATAAGCATAAAGAGCTTTTAGAAAAGAGGCACCCTCTGCTCCCATGTAGTTCCTTTGCTCTAAGTGAACTCAGTCTCCTCTCTGCTGCAGCACTTGCCACAGAATACATAATACATCCCTTACAGAACTAGAAAACTAGAGAAGGCAATTTGGTATAGTTTAACCTTTGGAAAATATTTGGTCATCACCCAGTCCATTTCCTAGACCCTTTATGCTTAACCTGCTTGTCATGGTAGACACCAAAGGGAAAAGGAAAACACAATGAACATTGTCTTGAAAGACTAACATGTTTTTCAAAATACAGGTATTTTCTCCTCATGATTACTTTTAACCCTCACTACAATGCTTGATATAGGCATTATTATACCCTCTTTCAGATGAGAAAACAGAAATTAACACAGGGTAATTAATAGGTTCCAGACTCCACATCTGAACTGCACTGTCTGGTGAAGTTAAGGGTCATTGTTAGTGAAATTATATGAGAGATAAATCTAAGTAAATAGAACTCCTTGCCTCACAGTAAAAAGTAGAAGATTCATGGATGAAGTAAGAGCCCGTCTGTCAAGATGAGACAATACACAGCACCCATGGGAGCTTAATGCACCCTCTGATGCTTGAGGCAGGAGAGCCTTTGAACTCTGGCAGGCCGGGTTAAGTGTCCCCGACCTGAGTGACTTGTTGCAAATTTCTTTTCTTTTTCTCCTAACTTCTTTTTTTTTTTTTAACATCTTTATTGAAGTATAATTGCTTTACTATGGTGTGTTAGTTTCTGCTTTATAACAAAGTGAATCAGCTATACATAAACATATATCCCCATATCTCCTCCTTCTTTCATCTCCCTCCCTTTTTGATGTGATTTTATTTTATTTTTTTAAAGATCTAAATAGACATTTCTCCAAAAAAAGACATACAGATGGTTAAAAAGCACATGAAAATATGCTCAATATCACTAATAATTAGAGAAATGCAAATCAAAACTAGAATATGGTATCACCTCACACTGGTCAGAATGGCCATCATCAAAAAGTCTACAAGCAATGAATGCTGGAGAGGGTGTGGAGAAAAGGGAACCCTCCTACACTGTTGGTGGGAATGTAAACTGGTGCAGGCACTACGAAATGATTTTAGATTTATGGAAAATTTACAAAGTTTCCTTAAATAGTACAAATAATACAATAATACAAATGGTACAGGGAAGAGGACAAAGAATTCCCTAAGACCTTCTTCCAGAGTCTTTAAGTGTTCACACATTGCCACATGTGTTTTATCATTCACATACACACACGCACACACGCACAGTTTTTCTGAACCATTTGAAAGTAAGTTATAGACATGATGACTGTTCATAATTCAGTGTGTATTTTCTAAAAACAAGGATATTCTGTTACATAACCATAGAGCAATTTTAAAAATCATGAAATTAATATTGATCCAATTCTATTATCTAACCTTCAGATGGCATTCATATTTTTCCATTTATTTGTAGATTGTCCTTTATATCAAAAGAAAATCCTGGGTCACATGTTGCATTCAGTCTTTGTCTTTCATGACATTGACATTTTTGGAAAAACAAGTCAGATATATTTTAGAATGTCCCTCATTTTTGAGTTTTCACATGATTATGCATGTTTCAGGTTATGCATTTTTGACAGGAATACCCCAGAAGTGATGCTGTGTCCTTCTCGGTGCATGAGGTCACAAGGAACGGGATACTATTCGTCCTATTCATGTAGATATTAACTGTGATCATTGGTTTGGATGGTATGTGCTAGGTTTCTCCACTGTAAAGATATTATTTTTTCATTTGTGATCAATAATTATCTTACAAGACAAAACTTTGGGGTCTAGATAAATATCTTAATCTCATTACTGTTTCATGCCCTTCTACTATCATGTATTTATGATTCTTCCCTTAATCAATGAATAATATGCTTGCCAAATGGTGATTTTTCTGATTTCATCATTCCTTATTTATAAGCTCATTTATTAGATGGCCCTCTAATCCAAGGAAAATATTTACTTCTTTCTCATTTATTTGCTTATTTACTTATATCATTCTATACATCTGTATAGAGTCCATGTTGCAAATTTCTTAACCATCATGGCCCTTAGTTCTTTCTCTGTAAAGTGGCAGTGATAATATTTATCCAGCTCACTGCTGTCTAGAAATGTTGCGTTGGTGAGCGGACCATGCTTCAGCAGCACTGACCTGGTCGCCCTGTACTGCCATACCTTCCCCGGGGGGGCTGGAACAAAGAACAGGGAAGTGCAACCACTTCAGAGAGCCACCAAATTTCTGCTGGCCTGACCAGGCCTGCAGCTCCCTTCTCCTGGGACTTACTTAGAGGAGGCCAGGATCAAGGCTCCACTGCTCATCCCACTCCCTCTCCACTGGTACTCCCAACCAGAAAACCTCAAAATTAAACTCATGTGGATGGGGTTATGGGAATTGGGGTGGGGGTGGGGGGAATGAAGGGGAGAAATCACTGTGCTTCTTTCAGAGTGATGTGAAAGGATGGTTGGTGTTTTCCTGCATTGTACCTTTTCTTACTGTTTCGTTAATAAATGGGACGAGAGGGCTAAAAAAAAAAAAAAATTACCATCGTGATCTGCTGCACTGATTAAACAAGTTAATGTATGTAAAGTCAGTGATGTGAAAGGATGGTTGGTGTTTTCCTGCATTGTACCTTTTCTTACTGTTTCGTTAATAAATGGGACGAGAGGGCTAAAAAAAAAAAAAATTACCATCGTGATCTGCTGCACTGATTAAACAAGTTAATGTATGTAAAGTCCTCAAAACCATAAGAAATAAATTGGAGCTATTCATATTAGTAATAATAATAATTGTATTACTTTCTCTTTTCACATTATGAGATTTAGGTGCCATCTTCTTTCAGTACTTTATTGTCTCAGACAAGCAATTTAACCTCTCTTGGTCTAATTTTTCTGACCTATGAAACAAAGGAGTTCAATCAAATGGTATCTAAATTCAATTACATTTCTAGTGTAAGAAACTAAGATTCTGTATCTATAAAATATTTGTATATAAACCCATTTTCTTCTAACTGTCAAATATTCTGTAATAGCCTTGCAATATGAAAATCTTCCATAATTCTTAGTGTTCTTCCAAAATTTCAAAGGATACATATTTTATCTCTGAATAAACAGCTTGAGTATTCTATCTCATCATACTTTAAATTTTAGTAATATTAGTTGGTCACTGCTATTTTCTAAGTATGCTGATGATTTCTGACAAAATGTGAAATAGCTAAAGACAGATGGCTTGCAGCTCCAACTGTTGGGGTTTATTTTCCTCTGCCAGCAAGGTCCATGATCCTTCAGTGGACTGTGGTCTCAGACCACATGATGGCTCTGATTTGCATATTAGAGAAGGAAGAATTCAAACTTTTAAAATTTCTTTCCAAACATGTAAGTCACATTATGAAATGTGACCAGTATGTAGCTTGGAACTTTCTTATAGGTCTTTGCACATTGTGAAAATGAAGAATATGTTAATGGAAAGCTAGTAAATGGATTAATCTTCTTATTAAACATTTCCCATAGGAGAGATTGTCTGGGAAAGTGGAAAGGGCCCTGGACTTCAATTTTGAATCTCTGGGCTTAAATTTTTGTTCTTAGTAGACCCATGAACCGGATCAAGTTATTTAAATTTTCTGAGTTTCAATATTTTCATATGTCAAGCTGGAATAACATGTCACATCTCATAAAGATATTTTGAGAAGTAAATAAGTTCATTTCAGTGAAAACACCTAGCATATGAAGGGTATTCAATAAGCATGAAAGAAAAAAATATTTTTTTAAAACATTAGGATAAATAAGGTCCAGCATAGCCAGAATAACCTCCTTTAGCATTTTCTACTATTTAGCAACTAAACTTGGAAAGTCAGCACGGACTATCTTTCAATTTGAGCATCTGAGAACTCTCAGTAATGGTTACTTTATGACAGACCTAGTATAACAGCCAGACTGGTTATAGCATAATCACCTGAGGAGAACTCAGCCATAAGTCTTGGGCCTCATCTTGAAGATTGTAAAAGAGTAATCTTACAGAAAGGCTCAGGTATCAGTATTTTTAAAATACTTCTTAAATGATTTTGAAGTTTCTGAATCTCTGTTCTAGAATGAAGAATGGTGGAGAGCATACCAAAGGAGCCATCAAAGCACCAAGTGAAGAACAGGACTGGAAACACATAATCAGCTACCAGGAGTGCACCACTGATGCTGAAACTGGTAACTTAATACCTGATACCTGCAAGTACGTAGATGAATTATTTCACCAAGTAAGAGTAAGGCTCTGGAATCAAATTATTAGGTTCATAGCTGGACTCTACCATTTACCAGCTGTGTAACCCTGGCTCGTTATACAATATCCTTGAGTCTACTTCCTCGTCTCTACAATGAAAGCTATCATAAGGTTTAAGTGAGATCATTGGATGAAACAGTACAGTGCTGGCACAAAATAACTACCAAATGAATGTGTTTAATTATCTTGCATTCGTCAGACACTTTAAACAACTGTGCCTATATACATGCTGTTTCCTATGCGTGGGAAGCATTTCCCACACTCCCCTGCTTAGTAGACTCCTCCTCATCCTTCAAGATTTAAGATCCTGTATCAGAATGCCAATCTCTGATCTCTGTATGTCCATCTTTGGCAGTGAAATCCTTCCCATATGCAAATATTCTCACTATCAGAAGAAAATCCTGAACAATTACATGCCAAGTCCTAATTCATCTCCCCTTTTCCTGTCCTCCCTCACACAGACCATGCCTCTTATCTGAATTGACCTTAGAGATGTGTTCTTCTTTATGCCCATCTCTTTATTTCCCTGCTATTTTCTCTCTAAATACTTTCCTTGGGTGAGCTTTTGCTTTCACTTATCTTAGTTCTACATGGTGATGGTGCCAAAATCTACATCTCAAACTCGTACTATTCTACTAAGTCTAAGACACATATAGCTATCAATCTCCCCAAAACAGCCTTCTGTAAGTCTTGAAAACATTCCAAATTCAACATGTACAAAACCAAGTTAACTCTCAATTGTTTCTTTTATGCCACCTTCAAAAATAGTTTGACAGTTCCTAAAAATATCAAACATAGAGGTACCATGTGAACTTGCAATTATACTCCTAGATATTCACTCAAAAGAAATGAAAACAAATGTCTGCACAAAAATTTGTACACAAATATTCATAGGAGCACCATTCAGAATAGCCAGAAAGTGGAAACAATCCTTATATCCATCAATTGATGAGTGGGTAAACAAAATGTGGTATATTTATACAATAGAATATTATTCAGCTATAAAACTGAATGAAGTACTAATACACGGTACAACATAGATGATCTTTTAAAACACTGTGATAAGTAAAAGAAGCCAGACACAAATTGTATGATATAATTTATATGAAATTTCCAGAATATTCAAATCCATAAAGACAGAAATAGATGAATGGTTGCCAAGCAGTGGGGTAGGAGGGGGTGGGAAGTGATTTCTATTGGATATGAGGTTTCCTTTGGGGTGATGAAAATGTTCTAAAATAGATAGTGGTGATGGCTGAACAACTCTGTGACTATAGTAAAAACCACTGAATTGTACAGCTTAAGAGGATGAATTTTTTGTTATATGAATTATATCTCAATTTTTTTAGATCTCCTTTTTGATGATCCTTACTTTAATGTATGACACCATCACTCCATCACTATCACATTCACTAACCCTAGAAAATTTGGCAACATCTTTCACTTTCTGTCATTCCCAACACATAAAAAAAGTCAAATATTTTTAAGTTTCTCTTTAAATCATCTCCCTGATCCATTATTTTCAAATGAGCAATGATTTTTAATATAAGCACTAGGGCAAGAAGGGTTAATTCTCAACTTTTCAGTGTGTCAGAGTTTACAAAGTTCTATCCTTCATATATCATTATCAGAATAACTCTATAACAATGGAAGAACAAAATAATTAAGTGATTTGTGAAGGTTATATAACTAAGTTGGTTTGAAACCCCAGACCTTTGGGTCTAAGTCTAACATTTACTTGACACAATGCATTGTGTATGCTGTATGAACATAGATCTGATCACTGGAAAGTATCAGCAGTCAGGACAACACACTCTCTCTAATCCTGAAGAAAGGAAGTGAAAAGATCAAAGAAATATGGGCAACCTCCCATTTAGAGCTGCTAAGTGGAGAGAACAAGCATCATGTGAGTGTCTCCTCACTTCTCCCTGCTGGAGAAGTGGAAATTGTTCATTTTGTCATAGACAAAAGTGGAGCAGCCAAGCCTTGGTAATTACTACCTGATAATTGGACTTTATGAATTTAGATGTTTGTTATGAAGCGTTATTTTTATATGAATTAATCATCAATACTCTAAATCAGGGGTTCTCAGTCTGGGGCTATATTTCTTCTCAGAGGACATTTGATAATGTCTGGAGATATTTTGTCAGGATTGGGTGGGAGTTGGGTGGGGGGTGTTACCAGAATCTAGTCAGCAGAATCTAGAAATACTGCTAAATGTCCTACAATATACATGACAGTTCCCCAAAGACTTATTGAAATGTCAGTAGCACTGAGGCTGGGAAAAACCTACTCTAAATATATTTTCAGTTGCTAAACATTGCAAGCTATATTCCCAACTGGCAGATCTCTGCTCTTTGGTTGTAAAGGACTCCCACTAAAACAGTCCATGCTCCAAGGGCCTCAGGCTTTGTTTAAAATAAAAAGTTCTTTTGGATTTAATTCAATTGACTTAAAACCTTAATGTTTACCTACTGTGCTCAAAGTATTAGGCTATGCACTATTGAGAAATATGTAAATGGCTATAACATGCTCCATACCCTTCAGAAATTATAATTTATTAAATGTGGCAACTTCCTACAGAACAAGAACCATGTATTCTCAGTACTTAATGATAGATGTTTAACAAGTAGTTATTAAATAAAGAAGAAAAGTCTCTCAGTAATTTTTCAAAATCTTCCCTATTACCTTAAGTCCCACACCCAAATTTACCACTCACTTTTGTTCAAGGTCTTATATCTTATATTTTATAGCAAAAATTGAGACTATCCATATGAATCAACTTAGCATCTGTTTCCCCTCATCTACATTTGTACCCTTATTTCCCGCTCTCTTTCAAGTCTCAGAGAATGAGGAGTTCCTCATGCTACCTAAGGCCAACTCCTCTGCTCCATTTGTTTCCTTAGTCCCCTCCCCCAATTCCATCATTTCAAGATCTGACTTGATCAATAAACTAATACTTAATTAATGTAAGGTACAAAATTCAGTGATCAGAATATAGTAAATGTCCAATGAGTGTAACTCTTATAGTCCCCCTCCAATTCAGGTCTCTCCCATCCTGCAAAATAACATCCTTTTAATTTATATCTACCTTAATTTTTTAATTCTCTTTTGAGCCTACTTCTCTCTGTTCTTAGTCCCCATTCATTTAACATTGTGAAATCTGATTTTGACTCTATGACTCACTGAAATTGCTCTTGAAGATGATGATCTCCATGTTGCAAAATTCCAAGGAGGAGTGATTCTTTAACTCTTTGCAGCATGTGCTGTTTTCTAAAAAAAAGTGATCATATACGCCCAGGCAAAAAATTTTTTTCATAATATTTTCAAATGATTGACTGACACATCCATTGACCCAAGTAAAAAGCACTGCAGTTAATAGTCCTTACTGGGGAACTATGTTGCATTTAACCCTATTTAATCTGAAATGGATGCCTGAGGCTGGAGAGAAGGAGATATTCTACAATTACTTCGTGAGCACTTATTCCATGCCAGATGCTGTGTAGGATACACAGAGAGAGATAATAGAACAATATTTCTATCCTCAAGAAGCTTACATTAAGTAATGTTTGGAAAAGGAATGAGTAGGTTTGAGATTTCAAAACTGGATGCCTGAGAATATGGTGATAGCATTCATTAAAAAGGGGAACAAAAGAAGGCATCTATGATCACCACTATAAAATCAACACCACTGAAAAAGAGAACCAAGGAAAAGGAATGATATGGAATTTAAACACTGTTTGGCATTGGACATACTGTGATTAAGGAGTAAACAAGAAAGATATCCAGATGGAGAAATGGGTGAGAGGCAAGGGGAGAGAGTGTCTAGTACTCATAAGGGAGATTTCGACCTGCTGAAGAGAATCAGAGGCTCAAACATGACTTGAATCAAGGATCAGATTAGGTAAGGTTGGGGAGAACCTTCAAGATGGTGGAGGAATAAGACATGGAGATCACCTTTTTCCCCACAAATACATCAAAAATACAGCTACATGTGGAACAACTCCTACAGAACACCTACTGAAAGCTGGGAGAAGACCTCAAACTTCCCAAAAGACAAGAAAATCCCCACATACCTTGCTGTGGGGCTGACAGGGTCTTAGTGCTCTGGCTGGGTGTCAGGCTTGAGCTTCTGAGGTATGAGAGCCAAGTTCAGGACACTAGTCCACCAGAGACCTCCTGGCCACTAGTAATATCAGTCGGCAAGAGTTCTCCCAGAGATCTCCTTCTCAATGCTAAGACCCAGCTCCACTCAAAGATGAGCAAGGTCCAGTGCTGGACACTCCATGCCAAACAACTAGCAAGACAGGAACACAACCCCACCCATTAGGAGACAGGCTGCCTAAAATCATAATAAGGTAACAGACATCCCAAAACACACCACTGGGCACAGTCCTGCCCACCAGAAAGACAAGATCCAGCCTTATCCATCAAAACACAGGCACCAGTCCCCTCCACCAAGAAGCCTAAACAACACACTGAACCAACTTTACCCACTGGGGGCAGACACCTAAAACAATGGGAACTATAACCTGCAGTCTACAAAAGGAGACCACAACACAGTAAGTTAAGAAAAATGAGAAGACAGAAATATACACAGCAGATGAAGGAGCAAGGTAAAAACACACCACACCAAATAAAAGAAGAGGAAATAGGCTGTTTACCTGAAATATACTTCAGAGTAATGATAGAAAAAATGAACCAAAATGTTGGAAACAGAATGGAGAAAATACAAGA
Source organism: Lipotes vexillifer (assembly GCF_000442215.2). Taxonomy (NCBI): domain Eukaryota; kingdom Metazoa; phylum Chordata; class Mammalia; order Artiodactyla; family Lipotidae; genus Lipotes; species Lipotes vexillifer. The sequence goes on from NW_006791298.1 coordinate 206,443, forward strand.
AACGTTTCACAAGGACCTAGAAGAACTAAAGAGCAAACAAACAATGATGAACAACACAATAAATGAAATTAAAAATTCTCTAGAAGGAATCAACAGCAGAATAACTGAGGCAGAAGAAAGGATAAGTGACCTGGAAGATAAAATAGTGGAAATAACTACTGCAGAGCAGAATAAAGAAAAAAGAATGAAAAGATTGAGGACAGTCTCAGAAACCTCTGGGACAACATTAAACACAGCAACATTCGAATTATAGGGGTCTCAGAAGAAGAAGAGAAAAAGAAAGGGACTGAGAAAATATTTGAAGAAATTACAGTTGAAAACTTCCCTAATATGGGAAAGGAAAGAGTTAATCAAGTCTGGAAGTGCAGAGAGTCCCATAGAGCATAAATCCAAGGAGAAACACACCAAGACACATATTAATCGAACTATCAAAAATTAAATACCAAGAAAAAATATTAAAAGCAGCAAGGGAAAAGCAACAAATAATATACAAGTGAATCCCCATAAGGTTAACAACTGATATTTCAGCAGAAACTCTGCAAGCCAGAAGGGAGAGGTGGGACATATTTAAAGTGATGAAAGGGAAAAACCTACAACCAAGATTACTCTAATGAGCAAGGATCTGATTCAGATTCAACAGAGAAATTAAAATGTTTACTGACAAGCAAAAGCTAAGAGAATTCAGCACCACCAAACCAGCTTTACAACAAATGCTAAAGGAAATTCTCTAAGCAGGAAACACAAGGGAAGGAAAAGACCTACAATAACAATCCCAAAACAATTAAGAAAATGGCAATAGGAACATACATGATGATAATTACCTTAAATGTAAATGGATTAAATACTCCAACCAAAAGACATAGACTGTCTGAATGGATACAAAAACAAGACCTGTATATATGCTGTCTACAAGAGACCCACTTCAGACCTAGGGACACATACAGATTCAAAGTGAGGGGATGGAAAATGATATTCCATGCAAATGGAAATCAAAAGGAAGTTGGCGTCACAATTCTCATATCAGACAAAATAGACTTTAAAATAAAGACTATTACAAGAGGCAAAGAAGGACACTACATAATGATCAACAGATCAATCCAAGAAGAAGATATAAAATTGTAAATATTTATGCACCCAACATAGGAGGCGATCAATACATAAGGCAAATGTTACCAGCCATAAAACGGGAAACTGACAGTAACACAATCATAGTAGGGGATGTTAACACCCCACTTTCACCAATGGATAGATCATCCAAAATAAAAACAAATAAGGAAACACAAGCTTTAAATGAAACGTTAAACAAGATGGACTTAACTGATATTTATAGGACATTCCATCCAAAAACAACAAAATACACTTTCTTCTCAAGTGCTCATGGAACATTCTCCAGGGTAGATCATATCTTGGGTCACAAATCAAGCTTTGGTAAATTTAAGAAAATTGAAATTGTATCAAGTATCTTTTCCGAACACAACAGTATGAGACTAGATATCAATTACAGGAACAAATCTGTAAAAAATACAAACACATGGAAGCTAAGCAATACAGTACTAAATATACAAGAGATCACTGAAGAAATCAGAGGAAATCAAAAAATACATAGAAACAAGTGACAATGAAAACATGACGACCCAAGACTAATGGGATGCAGAAAAAGCAGTTCTAAGAGGGAACTTTATAGCAATACAATCCTACCTCAAGAAACAAGAAATATCTCAAGCAAACAATTTAACCTTACAGCTAAAGCAATTAGAGAAAGTACAAAAAAAAAAAAACCCAAAGTTAGTAGAAGGAAAGAAATCATAAAGATCAGATCAGAAATAAATGAAAAGGAAATGAAAAAAATGATAGCAAAAGTCAATAAAACTAAAAGCTGGTTCTTTGAAAAGATAAACAAAATTGATAAACCATTAGCCAGACACATCAAGAGAAACAGGGAGAAGACTCAAATTAATAGGATTAGAAATGAAAAAGGAGAAGTAACAACTGACACTACAGAAATACAAATGATCATGAAAGATTACTACAAGCAAATATATGCCAACAAAAAGGATAATCTGGAAGAAGTGGACAAATTCTTAGATAAGCACAACTTTCCAAAACTGAACCAGGAAATAATAGAAAATATAAACAGACCAAACACAGGAAAAACACTCTGGTATAAAGCACAACAAAATCCTGTATGACCCACCTTCTAAAGAAAGGAAATAAAAGCAAAAATAAACAAATGGGACCTAATGAAACTTAGAAGCTTTGGCAAAGCAAATGAAACCATAAACAAGAAGAAAAGACAACCCTCAGAATGGGACAAAATATTTGCAAACGAAGCAACTGACAAAAGATTAATCTCCAAAATTTACAAGCAGCTCATGCAGCTCAATATACAAATAACAACCCGATCCAAAAATAGGCAGAAGATCTAAACAGAAATTTCACCAAGGAAGACTCACAGATGGCCAAGAGGCACAAGAAAAGATGCTCAACATCACTAATTATTAGAGAAATGCAAATCAAAACTACAATGAGGTATCACCTCACGCTGGTAAGAATGGCCATCATCAAAAAATCTACAAACAATAAATGATAGAGTGGGTATGGTGTATAAAGTGGGTATGGTGTATAGTTTGAAGTTGGGGAGTCTGATTCCTCCAACTCCATTTTTCTTTATCAAGGTTGCTTTGGCTATTCAGAGTCTTTTGTGTTTCCATATGAATTGTAAGATTTTTTGTTCTAATTCTGTGAAGAATGCCATTGCTAGTTTGATAGGGATTGCATTGAATCTGTAGATTGCTTTGGGTAGTATAGTCATTTTCACAGTATTGATTCTTCCAATCCAAGAACATGGTATGTCTCTCCATCTGTTTAGGTCATCTTTGATTTCCTTCACCAGTGTCTTATAGTTTTCTGAGTACAAGTCTTTTGCCTCCTTAGGCAGGTTTATTCCTAGGTATTTAATTCTTTTCATTGCAATGATAATGTAAATTGATACAACCACTATGGAAAACAGTATGGAGGTTCCTTTAAAAACTAAAAATAGAATGACCATATGACCCAGCAATCCCACTACTCGGCATTTACCCGGAGAAACCCATAATTCAAAAAGAGGCACATACCACAATGTTCATTGCGGTTCTATTTACAATAGGCAGGACATGGCAGCAACCAAAGTGTCCATCGACAGATGAATGGATAAAGAAGATGTGGCACATATATACAATGGAATATTACTCAGCCATAAAAAGAAACAAGATTGAGTTATTTGTAGTGAGATGGATGGAACTAGAGACGGTTATACAGAGTGAAGTAAGTCAGAAAGAGCAAAACATATACCGCATGCTAACACATATATATAGAATCTAAAAAAAAAAAAGTTTTGAAGAACCTAGTGGCAGGGCAGGACAGGAATAAATACACGGATGTAGACAATGGACTTGATGACATGGGGAGGGGGAAGGGTAAGCTGGGACAAAGTGAGAGAGTGGCATGGACATACATACACTACTAAATGTAAAATACATAGCTAGTGGAAATTAGCTGCATAGTACAGGGAGATCAACTCAGTTTTTTGTGACCACCTAGAGGAGTGGGATAGGGAGGATGGGAGGGCGATGCAAGAGGGAGGAGACATGGGGATATATATATGTGTATAGCTGATTCACTTTGTTACAAAGCAGAAACTAACACAATATTGTAAACAATTATACTACAATAAAGATGTTAAAAAGAAATTCAACACCCATTTATGGTAAAAAAAACCCTTCAAAAGTAGTCATAGAGGGAATTTACCTCAACATAATAAAGGTCATATGTGACAAACCTACAGCCAACATCGTTATCAATGGTGAAAAACTGAAATCATTCCCACTAAGATCAGGAACAAGACAAGGTTGCCCATTCTCACCATTCTTATTCAACATAGTTTTGGAAGTTTTAGCCATAGAAATCAGAGCCGAAAAAGAAATAAAAGGAATCCAAATGGAAAAGAAAAAGTAAACCCGTCACCTTGGCAGATAACATAATACTATACATAGAGAATCCTAAAGATTCTACCAGAAAACTACTAGAGCTAATCAATGTGTCTGGTAAAGTAGCATGATACAAAATTAATGCACAGAAATCTCTTGCATTCCTATACACTAATGATGAAAAATCTGAAAGACAAATTATGGATATAATAGGATATAAAATAGGATATAAAAAGAAGCGATATTGAGTTATTTGTAGTGAGGTGGATGGACCTAGAGTCCATCATACAGAGTGAAATGAGTCAGAAAGAGAGAAACAAATACCTTATGCTAACACATATATATGGAATCTTAGAAAAAATGGTTCTGATGAACCTAGGGGCAGGACAGGAATAAAGATACAGATGTAGAGAATGGACTTGAGGACACGGGGAGGGGGAAGGGTAAGCTGGGACGAAATGAGAGAGTGGCATGGACATATATACAGTACCAAATGTAAAATAGATAGCTAGTGGGAAGCAGCTACATCACATGGGGAGATCAGCTTGGTGCTTTGTGACCACCTAGAGGGGTGGGATGGGGGTGTAGGAGGGAGACACAAGAGGGAGGGTATATGGGGATATATGTATATGTATAGCTGATTCACTGTGTGATACAGCAGAAACTAACACACCATTGTAAAGCAATTACACTCCAATAAAGATGTTAAAAAATAATTAGGTAAGATTTCAATGTTCTTAATCTTTAGATAGCCCCCCAGATAAAAGTGAAAAATTAAGTTTTGGCGTAAGAAATTCAAATTTTAAGCAGATATAGGATTGTGGATAAAGCCATAGGATTGTGGATAAAGCCATGGTCATTGCAGTCAGACAGATGTGATAGATCTAAACCCAGATCCATAACATGCTATGTCTGAGACCTTAAGCAAATATATAACTTCACTAAGTGTTAATTTCATCATCTGAAAAATGAGAATAATAATAATAATACCTAACATATCATGTTGAGAATATTTAGTGAAATAGTATATAGGAGACTTAAGACAATATATGGCACATAATAAAGAGTGATTAAATTATAATAATATCCCTATTGTTTTTACTATTAGAATTTTTAAAACTAAATGCTCATTTGTAAAGTCTGGAAGGCCAGGAAGCCAAATATGCAAAATTCTCCAAACATCAATATATTTCTTATTATTAAACTCCATGTTCAGGAAAAAGAGCCAAAAATTTTTTTATATCTTTATTGGAGTATAATTGCTTTACAATGTTGTGCTAGTTTCTGCTGTACAACAAAGTGAATCAGCTATAAGTATACATATATCCCTATATGCCCTCTCTCTTGAGCCTCTCTCCCACTCTCCCTATCCCACCCCTCTAGGTCATCACAAAGCATTGAACTAATATTCCTGTGCTATGCAGCAGCTTCCCACTAGCCTTCCATTTTACATTTGGTAGAAAAAGCCAAAATATTTTTATATTTCACAAACTATAACTTCCTGGCATCAATTTTTTCAAGTGTTCTGTAGTTTCATATATACATAGAAGAATGGTAATTTATGTCCAGATTTATGAACCTAAGGCCCTCAGAGTTTCTCAATTATTAAAAAAAGGTTGGTTGAAATTAATGAAGACAACTGAGTGATTAATTCATCCACTTATTCATTCAACACACATTGAAAACATTCTATATGCCAGGTACTGTGATAGGTATTAGGGATACAGAATAGAAAAGACTGCTTCTACAGAGCTTAAGCCTAGTAAGGACATTTTTAAAAATTATTTTATGGGCTTCCCTGGTGGCGCAGTGGTTGAGAGTCCGCCTGCCAATGCAGGGAACACGGATTTGTGCCCCGGTCCCGGAAGGTCCCACATGCCACAGAGCGGCTGGGCCTGTGAGCCATGGCCACTGAGCCTGCGCATCCGGAGCCTGTGCTCCACAACAGGAGAGGTCACAATAGTGAGAGGCCCGCACACCACAAAAAAAAGGAAAAAAAAAATCATTTTATGAATGTAACTACAGATTTTGACAAGTACCATGGATAAAAAGTACAGCGAGGTATGAAATCATGTCATAAGGAATCTGATCTCTTTGGAGATTCAAAGAAAGCCTCCTTGAAGAAGTGGTATTTGAGCTGTACTCTGAAGAGTCATTTGAGTGATGGGCTGGAGGAGAAGAGTTTCCCACACAAAAGGAAAAGCATATGTTAGGACAATGCAGAAGGAGGGAGTGGTGTAACTTAAAGAATGAGAAAGAAGGGAAAATCAAGTTCTACAACTTAGTATACATAGCAGCAATAGAGAAGCACCACTTAGATCTACATTCAAAAGAAACCTTTTCTCTAAGAAGCATGGTTAACTGCAGCCTGCAGCCAACACACTTTGGATCCAGCACAGTGTTCATACTGAGGCAAAGCTTTTGCCAGCCTTCTCCAAACCAAAGACTAAGCACAGTGGGGATATTAGAACCAGGTCATTCCCACTTGACATGAGATGCCTCAAACAAGCAACCTTTGCTTAGAGTTTGCCCATCAGCCTGGCCAAGATTTTCTCAGAATTGCACTATAGTCTGAGTCTCTTCCTATTTATCCTCCTTCCTTCCCTTTCTCCTCCTGTAGTTTTCCAATATCACTCTGCATAGTGGTCTGAAGGCTCACTCTGCCTACTTCTTTTTCCTTCCCTTTATCTTCACACACTTTAGATCAATCCTGAATGTACAATTTTCATCTTACAGTGGATTATCCCTGACCCCATCTGACTTAAAATTGATGGCTCTGACATAATCCAGCCCATAATGGATAGTTCCAGGTGCATGCTCTTTTGCTGCCCCATGAACTAGGCTTCTGTTTCTACTGGAACCCAGTTACACACAAGGAACTGTTTCTCAAAAGTTGTATAATTCTGCATTGTAGATGACATGGCCTTGTTCCAGAACCCTGGGGGCCTGTGCTGTGAATTTTCCAACAGGGTTTACCATAAACTCTATACTACATCTTTTCCTACCACTGAAACTTACAACTCCATAGGATCTGCACAAGCAGCTGGATTTCTTGCACTACAGCCTGGACTTGCTGCCATTCTTCAATGTCATAAAGAATGCACTAGTGAGAGGGGCATCAGCACCACTAAGAAGTGCAGTGGTGGCTCCCTCTGCAGGCCAGTGCTGACAATAGGCGAATAGTATCAGAACTGGGCTCCTTAATAGCCATGGTCATGATGGCCTCTCTGTTACTTTAGGTAATGATGCTTAAACACCAGAAACCAGGCCCACTGTAACCCAGGCATTCTCTTCCGCTAGAATGTATTCCCAGGTTCACACTAGTGAAATCATCAGCAATTATGGCACAACCTTATGCCAGAAACTATCGGTCCTCCACATTCCATTCAGGATGGCTTCCTCCTTGCCAGCTGGTCACCAAGTGAGCCAATTCCCAAACCTCTGTCTTCTCAAGCCACCCTTGGTACCATCTTGTTTTCAGTTTAGGGCCTCTGAAAATCAGACACCAAAATGGAATTTGAAGAATAAGGGGCTTATTGGGGAAAATGTGCAACTACATTATAGCCAAATTCAGGGGTAGACTTGAAAGATAGCAGAAAGACAAAATCTTCACTCTGAGCTATGAACAGTGAACCTATTCGTGGACATTATGCAGAAGGAAAAGTGGTCCAAAGTGAGATTATATATAGCTTCCTGGGCAATAGCTAATCATCTGACCAGATTATAAGGACCTTAGTGGAAAAGCCTAGAAAATTAGAGATAGGGAGGTCTGGGATAAAGGCATGTGAATGGACAAACGTGAGAGACCACAAAGTATGAAAAGTTTTGTATCACCCAGTAATTCAAACCAGAGAAAACACACTATGGAAGAGGCATTGAAGAACAAAGAAGACAAAATCACTCAACCAGTTGACATAATCCAGCCGTTATAATCAGCCACCCCAGAACTGGTATGATGGACACATGAGTGGAGCAGCCACAGAGGCAGAAATAGAGACCACACATAAGCCAAATAGCATGAATTCCCCTTTACCAAGGCTGATCTAGATTCTGTTGACTCTGAATGTCCCAGCCAAACAGCCATGTCATAGCAAATTCACAATACTGGGCTCCTTCCATCCTAGATGAACCAGCAGTCATCCTCACAGGGATAGATATCTATTCTATGGGTTTACTTTCTTGCTTACAAAGCTCCAGCCAGCACTGCAATTAAGGGACTTATGGAAATTCTGATTCTCAAGTATGGAATACCAGATAACATACCATCTGAGCAGGAACCCACTTCACAGTGAAAGGGGTCCCACTTCACAGGAGTGAGCTCATGACCATGGGATTCAGTGCTTGCATTGGGACAAAAAGAAACTATAACACTTTTAAGTGAATTTGTTTATATTAATTACCACAGCATTTACATAGATTTGAAAGGAGTCACATACCTCTGTGTATCAGCAGCCTGGAAATTCAGGTAAGAGTTGATGCCGTGAGTTTGAAATCCACAGGGCAGGCCAACCAGCTGGAAACTCTGTCAAGACTTCTGTGTTATAGTCTTGAAAAGAATTCCTTCTTCAAGTTTTCTCTCTCCCCTTACATTTTACTATAAGCAAGAAGGAGAAACCAGGCAGTACCTTCAACACTTTGCCTAGAAATCTCTTCGGCTAAATATCTGAGTCTGTCACTTATAAGTTCTACTTTCCAACCAATAGTACAAAGTTCATCAAGTCCCCTGCCACTTTATAACAAGAATCACCTTTCCTCTAATTTCTAATAACATTTCCCTTATTTCCATCTGAGACCTTACTAGAAGCAACTTTAACATTCATATTTCCACCAACAATCTCTTCAACCAATCAAAACCTTTTCTATCAAGTGCCTCAAACCTCTCCCATCCTCTACCCATTACCAATTCCAAAGTCCCTTCCACATTTTTAGGTAATATTTTACAGCAGTACACCACTTCATAGTACCAAAATCTATATTAATTTCCTAGGGCTGCGATAACAGTGTCAAGATAGAGGTGGGTTAAAACAACAGAAATGGGGCTTCCCTGGTGGCGCAGTGGTTGAGAGTCCGCCTGCCGATGCAGGGGACACGGGTTTGTGCCCTGCTCTGGGAAGATCCCACATGCTGCGGAGCGGCTGGGCCCGTGAGCCATGGCCACTGAGCCTGTGCATCCGGAACCTGTGCTCCGCAGTGGGAGAGCCACAACAGTGAGAGACCCACGTACCACAAAAAAAAAAAAAAAAAAAAAAAAAAAAACAGAAATGTGTTGTCTTAGAGTTCTGGAGGTTGGAAGTCTGAAATGAAGGCATCAACAGGACCATACTCTCTCTGGTGGCTCTAGGGGAGAATTCTTTCTTGACCCTTCTTGCTTCTGGTGTTTTCTCGCTGTCGTTGGTGGTTCCTCGGCTTGTAGATGCATCACTCCAGTCACATGCTTCTCTTCTCCCTGTGTGTCTTTACATCATCTTCCCTCTGTGCCTGTATCTGTGTCCAAATATCCCTTTTCTGTAAGGACACCAGTTACACTGGATTAGGACCCTCTCTCATTTTAACTTGATTATTTCTGTAAATACCTTATTTCCAAATAAGACCACATACTGAAGTACTAGGGGTTAGGACTTCAACATACACTTTGGGGGAAAATAATTCAGCCCTTAACAGTATGGGAAAGACATTAGTTATTCATGCTACAAATAAGGTCCAGGCTTATTTGGGCATACAAACCCCTTACAAGGCCACTCAGCATTCCATGTCCCACAAGTTGAAAATTACTAAATTCACTCCAAAGTTTGCATACTTTGAAGTAGATTTTAGCCCAACTCCCTTATTTTATAAAAGGAGGAAATGAAGTAAAAAATCAACTTCATATCTTTTGACTTAAAATTTAGCCCAACTGTATTATGTGATCCTACTCCACTTCCCGCCTATACCATTTAAATAGTAGAGACTCTAAAGAGATGAGTTTTCAAGTAATTAAAATACTTGGGTAACAAATATATGATTTCCCTGAACTTTAAAGGTCTTTGATTGGATATAAATATTTGTAATCACCTAAAAGGAAAAATAGTCCTTTAGAGTTATATCAGTCACCTCAGGCTAAATTATTATTTAGGAATAGAAGGCCATGAAACCTTATTGGCTTGCAATGACAAAGTTGTATTCCTCACTCACATTACCTGTCCATCATGGATCAACTCTGGCTCTGATCCACTTTATCTTCATGCTATTACCCAGACTGAGGAGTAGTCCCTTTCTGGCACATGCAGAAGGGAAAGGGAGGCCCAGGCACATAGTATCTTCCTAAGACAAAGGCTAGATCAGAAACCCCTCTGCCCCTCCTCCCTCAGCCTTACACACACCAAATAACAAGCAACAAAAATATACCACTGAGGAAGGTTTAAAGGCATGGACAAAGATCCCCACTCTTTGGCACATGTCACAAGGAAAGCTGAACAATGAGGATGAAGTATGTACATTGAGAAAAACCCTCCATCACCACAACTCCCATCCTAAGCACAAGGCATTTTTAGAGGAAAGCTGGTAGTACTTTGAAGGTAACCATAGCAAAAACAAAACACAAGCTCCACTTAACTGCTAACTAGATTTTCTCAAACCCTAAAATTATTGGCCTGACAAGAGGTGTGCCCATATTTAGGAGTAAATAGCATTTACTCAAGTTTCTCTTATTCTGCATGAGATGTCTGACATTCAATAAAAGAAATTATAAACACACAGAGAAAACAACCCATTGTCAAGAGAAAAAACAATTTAACAGTATCAAAATCAGAAAGGACCAAAGTGCTGAACTTTAAAATAACTATGGTTAATATGTAAAGAATTTATTGAAAAAGTTGGAATATATGAACATTAGCATGAAATTTCAGCAGACAGATGGAAATCCTAAGAGTCAAATGGCAATAGAAGAAATAAAAAATGACTGCATTGGAGATGAAGAGTATCCTTGTCAGGCTCATCACCAAATTTGACACAGCCAAGGAAAGAATCAGTGAATTTGAAGACAGATCAATTAGAAATTACTCTAATTAAAACACAAAGAGAAAAAAGTGAAAATCAGCAAATAAAATACACAAACAAGCAGAAAAACAGAACAGAGCATTCAAAAGCAGTGTGACAATATCAAACAGTACAGCATATGTGTAATTGGAGTCCTAGAATGAAAAGCAAGACAGAGATAATGATGCTGAAAAAGTATTTGAAGGAATAAAGGGCAAGAATTTTGGAAAAGCAAAGTAGCAAATGACATCAGACCACAGATCCAAGAATTTCAGAGTGCCTCAAGCAGCATAAATACTAGATACTCCATTTTACTGATCCTCTCCAGGACCCTATGAAATAGCCAATGTAAATGTCCAGACTTCTCTAGATGAGGAAAGATTGAGTATTTTGTCCATATTCACATAAGTTGTCATGGAGGCAGAACTCTGACATTTACCAAGGACTTGTTTTCTCCATCTGCTGCTCAGTTGAATTTGTTGGCCACCTCTCCTAAGTACCTGCTGTTCCATCTTGGGCCTATTACTTAAATGTCATTTTTTCTCTTAAAAAAAGTCTAATAATACAGCATTGAGTTCAGAAAATATATTTAGAGAAGCTGGCACCAAACTTGGCATAATTCTGTACTATAGAGTTCCTATGCTTTAGGGCTGTGGGGACCATCTATGAATCTCCTCTCAGAGTTATGGGCAGGAGGTGAGTATAGGCCCCTTCTGCTCTTAGATGCCCATATTTGTCTGAGAGTTCTGTGGTTTCTGTTCCTTGTTGTAGCTGGAGGAAAGCGGGGAGCAAGACAGGCCTTCTACGGTGACTAACTTTTATATTCTACATACTTCAACTGCTCTCTCTTCCATAGTTGGAGAATTGTATGTATCTAGTAAGTTTGTTTCCTGGGGTCTAGGAGGAAGGAGCATTGGGGCAAATTCTTCTTGGCCTCATCTTCTCCCAAATATCTCTCTGTTATACCTAAACTGTTTCCTTAACATAATAATAATAATAATAATGATAATTTTTATTATATGCTCTTTATTTTCTCCAGTGACAGCCCACCTTTGCAGCAATATTTGCTTCTTGTTTCTGAGCCTGAATGGGAAAAATGTCACAGGGTTAAGCATATGCATACAAGAACAGGAAGAAATAAAAATCACATCAGTTTATGATATCACATACTATTACTACGTCACTGTTATGATTACCATTATTATTGAATCACAATTAGTTTACTAAACAAACACTTCTATTGTTCCTAAAACAATCCGTCTCCATTGTATACATAAAAACCAAGGAAAGCATGCTGTGGACACTCCAGCAATCCTCTAGCAATCTCCTAAATTATTGATGCCATATCTCCTATATCCTTCCAGCTCCCAGCTCCTGCCCTTTAGCCTGTGAGCTTTCGTATCTCTTAGTTTTGGATTCCCTGCCTGGATTCTGAGAGTTCTTACCTCTAACCCATTGACTCTTCTCCTCCTGTCTGTCTCAACTAGCACACTCCATCCTTGTTCTGCCCCCAGGAACACACACCTCAGCACAGACTCTCCCCAGCAAACACGTAGACTCTTTTCAAGGCTGGGTGATAGAAACAAAGGAACAAAGTCTTCAACTAGCTCCAGCCAAAGTTTCTGTCTCTTATTTTTTCTCTCTTAAAAAAAATCTGCTTCAAAGTATGCAAACACTTATTGTGAAACATATTTCCCCTTTCTGTACAAAAGTATAAAAACACATCCACTGACATATGGGCCCATGTGTTTCTTCACAAAGGTGAGATGAGACTCAGAGCAGCATATGCGCCAGGTGATGGAGAGCTTTCCACAGTGCGGGTGGGAGCGTTGCCATCTTGTGAAACAGGTGTATGAAAGTCCATGTGAATAAAAGGCCCTGTGAAGTGAAGTTGTGGTTACTCAGACCCACAGCTCTAACACGGGACTATTAGGTTCAGATGCGACTCTTTATTTAGCACCTTTCATGTGCACTTAGTGGACTTCAGGACTTATTAAGTCACAAAAATCACCTTACAGAATGCAAATTATACCCACAGACTTAAGAACTGAGGATGTGAAGAAATTAGGTGAACTTTCTCTAGTGGCTCTTTTCAAATTTTAGCATCATGAGAATCGCCTGGAAGGCTGTTGAAACACAGATTGCTGGGCATGACCTCCCCACCCGCAGTTTCTGAGTCAGCAGCTCTATGGTGGGGCTGTATAATTTGTACTTCTAACATATGCCCAGGTGATGCTACTGCTGCTGATCCAGGAACCACACTTTGAAAACCACTTTTCCATCATGCAATGCACAGTGCTGAGGTCTAAAACCCTGATAGGCTAAAGTAGGAAACATCACTGCTATGAGTCAAAACCAGGAAAGCCAAACCAGCCATTATGCTCAAGAGTCAGGGATAGGGCAGAAAACTGGATACCATGCCAATGAAGCCAGCATGGTGCTAGGAGTGAGGGGTTAAGTCAAAGGACTTGAGGTGACTGCCACAGGCACATCCAGGCTCCCCACCACTGGGTTAAAATGGCTGCCAGAGATGGGATTGGGGGGATGGGTCCATCGGTGTTTAAATGTCCACGGTGAGAGTGTCCAGGATAAGGTACCAGTTTTTGACTTTTAAATGTTTCACTTTTACTGTTCCTTAGTCATATGGTAAACTCAGATTAGATCAAAAGATAAGAATGCCAAACTGAAATATTCAGTCTCTGTGTGAGTTTGTGTGTATTTTAATAGGATGAGGGGAGACTCCTTTAAACTTAAATATTGAAGTTCTTCTAAATATGTACCCCTCGTTGGCTATGGAGGAAGGATGCATTCAGGACTAAAGGTAACTGCCCTTGACTTTGAAGATCTCATAATCTAGCAAGCAGTGTCTGTCCCAAGTCAGACTGTGACACTTGGCAGATGCAGAGGGAGGAGGGATTAATTCTAATTTGAGAGAAGTGGTGTCAGAGGAGGCTTCATGGAAGAGGTGACATTTAAGTGTACCTAAAAGATGAGCAGGGATTTTACTGGCAGAAACATTTCAAGAATGGCCTTCATCTAATATGTGGAAGAAAAATAATTTAACTCTTCCAGTGAGGGAATAATGTTCTACCTTAGACTCATTTTCATCCATGTTAGAGGAAAATCGTTTTTTAATTTTAAAAGACTTCCAAAATGAAGGTAAAAATATTCAGAAGAGGACAGTTGGAATAAACACATTTTACAAAGGCAAAAAACCTCCCTGAGTAGAAAGCATTTTGTTTTATTCTAATCTCTTTGCTGCTTGCATCCCTCAAGCGAGCACTCCATTTAGATCTGTCGAATTTTCTGAATTCCACTTTGTGTTTGCACAAACTTCTTAGAGTGTAAAACAAAGAAATTTTGTGCCTTAGAGCTTCTTTTTCAGTCCACAGGCAGCACATTGGTGGGAAGAATTAGCTGTTAGTATTAATAGTAGTAAAACACAATAATTATAATATGCATTGCTTTCTAATTTTCACTGATGGACTTGTATTAGTCTGCTTGGGCTGCCATAACAAAATACCACAGACTGGGCAGCACAGACAACAGAACTGTATTTCTCACAGTTCTGAAGACTGAAGTCCAAGATCAAGGTGCCAGCAGGGTTGGTTTCTGGGGAGGACACTTCCTGGCTTGTAGACTGCCTATCACTGTGTCCTACAATGGCCTTTCCTCTGTGCACTTGCAGAGAGAGAGGCAGAGAGGTCTCCAGTGTCTCTTCCTTTTCTTATAAAGACACAAATCCTATCAGAATAAGGGCCCACACATATAATCTCATTAACTTTATTACCTCCTTAAAAGCCTATCTTCAACTACAGCTACATTCAGGGATTAGGGCTTCAACGTATGAATTTGGGAGAAACAAAATTCAGCCTATAACAAGACAAGACTGTGATTTCCGTGAAGCTACAGCACCTATGAAAGTGGAAACTCAGGTTTCCATGTGCCAATACCTATGGGGTGGACCAGGTTACCTCTCTTAGATGTGGAACTTGTTCTCTCTTGCATTGCTTTTTCATAAAACATGTATCAGTATCTCTTGTCCTTTCAGTATGAAGACAGGTAGATGCTTTAATTGACGATTTAAGAAAATCTGTATGAATGTCAACAATTATACTGTGCTTTCAGGAGCTAATTAAATGTATTTGGCTATTTTACCACATACGAAGTGGCCCAGAATGCTGTGCTTTTATTTTTCTGCTTCTGCTATTCACAGTCTTTCTTTTTTCCTTGTCTGTAGCTTTAAGTATACTTACTGCTTCTAACATGCCATTTTCATCCTTTTAGAAAATCAAAGGAGACATAAATTAGCATAGACTACTTAACACTTCATTTTTTAGCTTATCCAAAAAATGATATCAATTCCCTCTGCAAACTCTTAATCTCACTCTGACCTCAAGGGAGCCCTCCTTGAATCAGACACAGAAAAAAATTGTCCTAAATAAGGCCACCATAACACTATGCCTCCTCCTCTTCCTACAAAATAGAACCTAGAGTAGAAAAAGAAAAGGAATTATAGAAAATGTTGAATGAGGCCAATTTTCCTTTGTCTCATTGGCTGGTTTGCTTCTATGCTAAATGGGTTCACCTTCTGTGTATGGGCACCATCATCTTTGAAGCAATAACCATAATTGCCATTTGCTGAATGCCTACTCTGTCCCAGGAATTTTATGTAGTCTACCTCTTTTAAGTCTTATCAGCCTCTTATTTAAAAATTAACAGCCACTATTTATAGGTGAGGAAACTCAGGCTTAGATTGAATAAGTAAGAAGGTTGCCCAGTGCCATGGACCTAAAGAATGGGAAAGTCAAGTGAGACATAGCACCTATGTTCTTTGCATGACACCAGGCAGAGCCAGTGTGGGTCTGCAGTTAGCAAGCATCTAGCTTCTCATCCAAGGGAAAGCGTAAAGGAGTCTTGGGATCTGTAGTATTCTTGGGCAGTTCACAATGATTTTTTATTGGCCTGCACTCATTTCAGAGTAAAGCAAGGAGAATTTCTTTCCTGCTCCAAAGACAGACCCAGCCCCAGGTTAGCCTCAGCCTCATATATATTAAGCTAATAAATGTTTCCCTGTCTCTTTTCCTGCTGTAGTTGTTAGTGCATTTTTCTTCATTCGCTAAATGTTTAATGTATTTTCATTTTCAAACCCTTTCCATAAAGCTAATGGCTAGTGGTTCTTTCCTTATTTCCCCTGGGCTGTTGTATTTCCCCAAATTGTTCATCATATGAGATAGTGGAAAGAATCTGTAATGGGGGCTCAGAAGACTGGGTTCTCACTTTGGCCCTCCCCAGACTTGTGTGACTGTGGCCTAGTCCCTTCCACTCTCTGAGCTTCAGCATCCTAGTCTGTAAAGTGAAGCATTGGGTTTTAGAATCTCTAAGATCTAAGATCAGCTGATCCCTCTGCCAGTCCCACTACATGGTGATCTGCACAACCTCCTCTGTTTTGAGCAAGTGTGTGTGAGATACTACTTCCTTCATAATTATCTTCCCCAAAAGAAACATCTCCCACTGGCCCTCTACCTTAGAAAAGAGGAGGGTTTAGTTTATTCTTCAAACTCCCAGAATCCTTCCATATCAGTGTTTAACATTCATTTATTTAACTAACAATTAATTAACTAACAATGTGGTAGAAACTAGAGACTCAGAGATGAGCAAGACACAAACCTTTCCCTCAGGTACACAGACAGGCAAATAGAGGAAATTCAGAGGAGGGAACCTCTCTTCCCATGGCAGGTGCCAACATTAAGGAAATTCTTCCAGAAGAGGCCATAGCGAAACTTAGCCCTTAAAGCTAATTATTAAAGTGTTTATGAGCCCAGATTCTGCAGTCAAACAGATCTAAGATCAGTCCTGGTTTAAATAATCAGTAGCCATATGACCTTGAACAAGTTACATAACCTCTTTATGCCTCTCTTTTCTTCATCTGTAAAATGGGAATTGCAACACTAAATTCATAGGATTGTTAGGAAGAGCAAGTGATATATATTTATTAAAAGCATATAAGCATGGACCATGTGCCAGGAACTAAGCTAGATTCCAAGAATAGTGTGTTAAAAATATTTAAAATATATATATATAATATATATGTAAATATACATATGAAATATAAATATATATATGTATGAGAAATCAAAAATTCTCAGGCACTATCCTAAGCACAGTGCATGTATTCATTCATTTAGTATTCACTACTATCTATGAGGTAGGCACTATTATTATCTATTATTTTCCCTATTTTAGAGACGAGGAAACAGGCCCAGAAAGAATAAGTGATTAGCTCAAGCTGAGAGAAGTATTTATTTAAAAATCTTCCACTGTAATTGTAACAGGGAAGAACAAATCTGATTCCATATTGCATCTGTTTCTTTTACTTTAACCTTTGTATTCTATTGCTTTTGCTACAAGTTAATCACTAAAGGGATGTTGCCTATAGCTTAAAGTATACATAATGGCCCATCTCCAGGAACCCTGATAAGCTAAAATACCTTTGGTTAACTCACAGGAAACATCCTGACCAGACTCACTTGTGAATGGCTACAGGACAGAAGAAAATAACACATCCCCTCTGGAGTCTGGCCAGAACCAGGAAATATTTGCAACAACCTATTGCCTTTTTACTTTACCTCCTCACTTCCCACTCTTTGTTCTATTAAAAAATCTAGCATCTAAACCTGGGCAAGATGGTTCTTTGGGACGCTAGTAGACCATCTTCTCCATCCACTGCTTCCTGAAGAAAGTCACTATCCCTTGCCCCAACAATTTGTCTCTCGATTTGTTGGTCTGTCATGTGGTGAGCAGTATGAGCTTGAACTCATATGTTATCCATGTTATATAACATACGTTATATGTTATCCATATAACATATGTTATATGTTATCCATATAACATAATTATGGATCTGACTATTTCTCCTTTTATTTCTGTCAGTTTCTTGTTCATATGTTTCTGAAGCTATGTTATTAGGTATATACAAATTAAAATTGTGATATCTTATTGGTGGATTTACCCCACCCCTTGGTATAGTTACATAAAACTTTGTTTACCAATACTCTTTATCTGGCAACCTATTTTGCCTGATATTACTACAGCAATACTAGCATTCTTATGATAAATATTTACTTGGTATATCTTCTTCCATATCTTTTACTCAAAAATTTTTAAGTCCTTATATTTAAGATGTATCTTTTATAAAGCACCTATAGCTGAATATCCAGCTTGAGATGTTTTCACTTTTTTATTGGAATATTTATTCTGATTACATTTAATGTGATAATGTGCTTATTGATATATTTGGGTTAAAATCTACTATCCTCAAATTTGTTTTCTCTTTATCCTTTGTATTTTTTGTCTTCTTTGGATTTATGATGTCTTCTTTGGATTTATATATTGTCTTCTTTGGATTTATGATGTATCCTTTTATTATATCATTTTTCCTTTCTATTGGTGGGTAAAGCATGCATTAAAATTTTCTTTTCCTTACAGTTATTTTACAGATTACAACATATAACCTCACTTATCCTTCTTCTATAAATTAGTACTTTTATCACTTAGGGAATTCAAGAACTTTAGAACACTTGAACTAAATTTGCCATCATTTTCCTTTTTGTGCTACTGTTGTTATGAACTTTAATCCTATATATATGTTAAATATAATAAATAGTTACTACCGTTTTATACAGTCTATATTAATTTAGATTCACCATGCACATTTACCCTTTCCATTACTTTTTAATCCATTTTGCATTTCCATACTTCTATTTGAGACCATTTTCCTTTTGTAGGAATAACTCACTTCAGTATTTCCTTTCGGTAGATTTACTGGCATTGAATAATCTCAATAAGTTTCTTTGAAAATATCTTAATTTCCCCTTTATTTTAGAAGAATATTTCCATTGTGATTCTAATTGTACACTGGCAATTATTTTCTCTTAACATTATAAAAAATTCATCCCATTATCTTCTCGCTTCTGTCAGTTATTTCTCACCAAATTTATTAGTATACTCAATTCAATTCTAATCAAAATTCCAGCAGGCTTCTTTTGTAGAAATCAGTGAGGTGATTCTAACATTTATGTGGAAATAAAATAGTAAAGGATCTAAAATAGCCAAAATAACTTTGAAAATGAAGAACAAAATTGTGAGAGTTAAACTACCTGATTTCAAGACTTACTGCAAAGCTTCAGTATTCAAAACAGTTTAGTATTGGCTAACAGACTGACATACAGATCAAGGTAAGAGAAGAGTGAATACAGATATAGATCTACACATGTGTGGTCAATGGATTTCTGACAAGATGACAAGGCAATTCAATGAGGAAAGTCATTTCAACTGAATCAATTAGATACCCATAAAGAAGCAAACATCAACTCTTCCTCCATATACAAAATGTACTCAAAACAGAACGTAGAACTAAATGTAAAACCTAAAACTATAAAACTTCTAAAAGGAAGCATAGGAGAAAATGTTTGCAGCCTTGGGGGAAGGCAAAGTTTTCTTAGATAGAACACAAGCAACATGAACCATAGAGGAAAGAAATGATAAATCACATTTCATCAAAATTTAAAAGTTTTGCTCTTCAAGATATCTCATTAAGAAAATCAAAAGGCAAGTCACACACCATGATAAAATATTTGCAACACATATACCAAGGGACTTCTATCAAGAATATGTAGTAAATTTTTACAAATCAATAACAAGAAGACAAACAACCCATTAAGAAAATGGGCAGGATGAGGGGAAGATGACAGAAGAGTAAGATGCGGAGATCACCTTCCACCCCACAGATACACCAGAAATACATCTACACGTGGAACAACTCCTACAGAACACCTACCGAACGCTGGCAAAACACCCCAGACCTCCCAAAAGGCAAGAAACTCCCCACGTACCTGGGTAGGGCAAAAGAAAAAAAGGAAAACAGAGGCAAAAGGAAAGGGACGGGACCTGCACCAGTGGGAGGGAGCTGTGAAGGAGGAAAGGTTTCCACACACTAGGAAGCCCCTTCGTGGGCGGAGACTGCGGGTGGCGGAGGGGAGACTGTGGGTGGCTGAACAGGGAAGCTTCGGAGCCACGGAGGAGAGAACAGCAACAGGGGTGTGGAGGGCAAAGCGGAGAGATTCCCACACAGAGGATCAGTGCCAACCTGCACTCATTAGCCCAAGAGGCTTTTCTGCTCACCTGCCGGGGCGGGCGGGGTTGGGAGCTGAGGCTTGGGCTTCCGTTGGAGCGCAGGGAGAGGACTAGGGTTAGCAGTGTGAACACAGCATGAAGGGGTTAGTGCACTACGGCTAGCAGGGAGGGAGTCCGGGAAAAGGTCTGGAGCTGCCGAAGAGGCGAGAGACTTTTTCTTCCCTCTTTATTTCCTGGTACGCGAGGAGAGGGGATTAAGAGCGCTGCTTAAAGGATCTCCAGAGACGGGCGCGAGCCGCGGCTAAAAGCGCACACCCCAGAGACGGGCATGAGACGCTAAGGCTGCTGCAGCCGCCACCAAGAAGCCTGTGTGCGAGCACAGGTCACTATCCACACCCCTCTTACGGGGAGCCTGTGCAGTCCGCCACTGCCAGGTTCCCAGGATCCAGGGACAACTTCCCAGGGAGAATGCACGACACTCCTCAGGCTGGTGCAATGTCATGCTGGCCTCTGCCGCCGCAGGCCCGCCCCGCACTCCATGCCCCTCCCTCCCCCCCGGCCTGAGTGAGCCAGAGCCCCCGAATCAGCGGCTCCTTTAACCCCGTCCCGTCTGAGCGAAAAACAGATGCCTTCTGGCGACCTACACGCAGAGGTGGGGCCAAATCCATAGCTGAGCACCTGGGAGCCATGAGAACAAAGAAAAGAAAGGGAAATCTCTCCCAGCAGCCTCAGAAGCAGCAGATGAAAGCTCCATAATCAACTTGATGTACCCAGCATCTGTGGAATACATGAATAGACAACGAATCATTGCAAATTGAGGAGGTGGACTTTAAGAGCAAGATTTATGATTTTTTCCCCTTTTCCTCTTTTTGTGAGTGTATATGTGTATGCTTCTGTGTGAGATTTTGTCTGTATAGTTTTGCTTCCAGCATTTGTCCTAGGGTTCTATCCGTCCTTTTTTTTCTTTTTTCTTTTTTAAATATTTTTCTTAATAATTAATTTTAATTGTAATAACTTTATTTTATTTTACTTTATCTTCTTTCTTTCTTTCTTTTTTCCTTCCTGCCCTCCTTCTTTCTTTCCTTCCTTCCTCCCACCATCCCTACCTTCCTCCCTCCTTTCTTTCTTTCCTTTTCTTCTTTCTTTCTTTCTTCCTTCCTTGCTTCCTTCCTTCCTTCTTTCCTTCCTTCCCTCCATCTTTCTTTCTTTCTTCCTACCTCTGCTAATTCTTTCTCTCTACTTTTTCTCCCTGTTCTTCTGAGCCGTGTGGATGAAAGGCTCTTGGTGCTGCAGCCAGGAGTCAGTGCTATGCCTCTGAGGTGGGAGAGCCAACTTCAGGACACTGGTCAACAAGAGACCTCCCAGCTCCACATAATATCAAATGGCGAAAATCTCCCAGAGATCTCCATCTCAACAGCAGCACCCAGCTTCACTCAACGACCAGCAAGCTACAGTGCTGGACACCCTATGCCAAACAACTAGCAAGACAGGAACACAAACCCACCCATTAGCAGAGAGGCTTCCTAAAATCATAGTAAGTCCACAGACACCCCAAAACACCCCACCAGACGTGGACCAGGCCACCAGAGAGACAAGATCCAGCCTCATCCATCAGAACACAGGCACTAGTCCCCTCCACCAGGAAGCCTACACAAACCCCTGAACCAACCTTAGCCACTGGGGACAGACACCAAAAACAACGGGAACTACGAATGTGCAGCCTGCAAAAAGGAGACCCCAAACACAGTAAGATAAGCAAAATAAGAAGACAGAAAAACACACTGCAGATGAAGGAGCAAGATAAAAACCCACCAGGCCTAACAAATGAAGAGGAAATAGGCAGTCTACCTGAAAAAGAATTCAGAATAATGATAGTAAAGTTCATCCAAAATCTTGGAAATAGAATAGACAAAATGCAAGAAACATTTAACAAGGAACTAGAAAAACTAAAGATGAAGCAAACAACGATGAACAACACAATAAATGAAATGAAAAATACTCTAGATGGGAACAATAGAAGAATAACTGAGGCAGAAGAACGGATACGTGACATGAAGATAAAATAGTGGAAATAACTACTGCAGAGCAGAATAAAGAAAAAAGAATGAAAAGAATTGAGGACAGTCTCAGAGACCTCTGGGACAACATTAAATGCACCAACATTTTACTTATAGGGGTTCCAGAAGAAGAGAAAAAGAAAGGGGTTGAGAAAATATTTGAAGAGATTATAGTTGAAAACTTCCCTAATAATGGGAAAGGAAATAGTTAATCAAGTCCAGGAAGCACAGAGAGTCCCGTACAGTATAAATCCAAGGAGAAATACTCCAAAACACATATTAATCAAAATGTCAAAAATTAAATACAAAGAAAGCATATTAAAATCAGCAAGGGAAAAACAACAAATAACACACAAGGGAATCCCGATAAGGTTAACAGCAGATCTTTCAGCAGAAACTCTGCAAAACAGAAGGGAGTGGCAGGACATATTTAAAGTGATGAAGGAGAAAATCCTGCAACCAAGATTACTCTACCCAGCAAGGATCTCATTCAGATTTGATGGAGAAATTAAAACCTTTACAAACAAGCAAAATCTGAGAGAGTTCAGCACCACCAAACAAGCTTTACAACAAATGGTAATGGAGCTTCTCTAGGCAAGAAACACAAGAGAAGGAAAAGACCTAATAACCAACCCAAAACAATTTAGAAAATGGGAATAGGAACATACATATCGATAATTAACTTAAATGTAAATGGACAAAATGCTCCCACCAAAAGACAGATTGGCTGAATGGAGACAAAAACAAGACCCATATATATGCTGTCTACAAGAGACCCACTTCAGACCTAGAGACACATACAGACTGAAAGTAAGAGGATAGAAAAAGATATTCCATGCAAATGGAAACCAAAAGAAAGCTGGAGTAGCAATTCTCATATCAGACAAAACAGACTTTAAAATAAAGACTATTACAAGAGACTAAGAAGGACACTACATAATGATCAAGGGATCGATCCAAGAAGAAGATATAACAATTGTAAATATTTATGCACCCAACATAGGAGCACCTCAATACTTAAGGCAAATACTAACAGCCATAAAAGGGGAAATCGACACTAACACAATCATAAGAGGGGACTTTAACACTCCACTTTCACCAATGGACAGCTCATCCAAAACGAAAATAAATAAGGAAACACAAGCTTTAAATGATACATGAAACAAGATGGGCTTAATTGATATTTATAGGACACTCCATCCAAAAACAACAGAATACACATTTTTCTCAAGTGCTCATGGAACATTCTCCAGGATAGATCATATCTTGCGTCACAAATCAAGCATTGGTAAATTTAAGAAAATTGAAATTGTATCAAGTATCTTTTCCGACCACAACGCCATGAGACTAGATATCAATTACAGGAAAAGATCTGTAAAAAATACACACACATGGAGGTTAAACAATTCACTACTTAATAACGAAGTGATCACTGAAGAAATCAAAGAGGAAGTAAAAAAATACCTAGAAACAAATGACAATGGAGACACGATGACCCAAAACCTATGGGAGGAAACAAAAGCATTTCTAAGAGGGAAGTTTAGAGAAATACAAGCCCACCTTAAGAAATAGGAAACATCTCGAATAAACAACCTAACCTTGCACCTAAAGCAATTAGAGAAAGAAGAACAAAAAACCCCAAAGTTAGCAGAAGGAAAGAAATCATAAAAATCAGATAGGAAATAAATGAAAAAGAAACGAAGGAAACAATAGCAAAGGTCAATTAAACTCAAAGTTTGTTCTTTGAGAATATAAACAAAATTGATAAACCATTAGCCAGAATCATCAGGAAAAAAAGGGAGAAGACTCAAATCAATAGAATTAGAAATGAAAAAGGAGAAGTAACAACTGACACTGCAGAAATACAAAAGATCATGAGAGATTACTACAAGCAACTCTATGCCAATAAAATGGACAACCTGGAAGAAATGGACAAATTCTTAGAAATGCACAACCTGCCAAGACTGAATCAGGAAGAAATAGAAAATATGAACAGACCAATCACAAGCACTGAAATTGAAACTGTGATTAAAAATCTTCCAACAAACAAAAGCCCAGGACCAGATGGCTTCACAGGCGAATTCTATCAAACATTTAGAGAAGAGCTAACACCTATTCTTCTCAAACTCTTCCAAAATATAGCAGAGGGAGGAACACTCCCAAACTCATTCTACGAGGCCACCATCACCTTGATACCAAAACCAGACAAGGATGTCACAAAGAAAGAAAACTACAGGCCAATATCACTGATGAACATAGATGCAAAAATCCTCAACAAAATACTAGCAAACAGAATCCAACAGCACATTAAAAGGATCATACACCATGATCAAGTGGGGTTTATTCCAGGAATGCAAGGATTCTTCAATATACGCAAATCTATCAATGTGATTAACCATATTAACAAATTGAAGGAGAAAAACCATATGATCATCTCAATAGATGCAGAGAAAGCTTTTGACAAAATTCAACACCCATTTATGATAAAAACCCTGCAGAAAGTAGGTGTAGAGGGAACTTTCCTCAATATAATAAAGGCCGTATATGACAAGCCCACAGCCAACATCATCCTCAATGGCGAAAAACTGAAAGCATTTCCACTAAGGTCAGGAACAAGACAAGGTTGCCCACTCTCACCACTCTTATTCAACATAGTTTTGGAAGTTTTAGCCACAGCAATCAGAGAAGAAAAGGAAATAAAAGGAATCCAAATCGGAAAAGAAGAAGTAAAGCTGTCACTGTTTGCAGATGACATGATACTATACATAGAGAATCCTAAAGATGCTACCAGAAAACTACTAGAGCTAATCAATGAATTTGGTAAAGTAGCAGGATACAAAATTAATGCACAGAAATCTCTGGCATTCCTATACACTAATGATGAAAATTCTGAAAGTGAAATCAAGAAAACACTCCCATATACCATTGCAACAAAAAGAATAAAATATCTAGGTATAAACCTACCTAAGGGGACAAAAGACCTGTATGCAGAAAATTATAAGACACTGATGAAAAAAATTAAAGATGATACAAATATATGCAGAGATATACCATATTCTTGGATTGGAAGAAAGAACATTGTGAAAATGACTCTACTACCCAAAGCAATCTACAGATTCAATGCAATCCCTATCAAACTACCACTGGCATTTTTCACAGAACTAGAACAAAAAATTTCACAATTTGTATGGAAACACAAAAGACCCCGAATAGCCAAAGCAATCTTGAGAACGATCTGGAGGAATCAGGCTCCCTGACTTCAGACTATACTACAAAGCTAATCAAGCAAAGTAATCAAGATGGTATGGTACTGGCACAAAAACAAAAATATAGATCAATGGAACAGGATAGAAAGGCCAGAGATAAACTCACGCACATATGGTCACCTTATCTTTGATAAAGGAGGCAAGAATGTACAGTGGAGAAAGGACAAATAAGTGGTGCTGGGAAAACTGGACAGGTACATGTAAAAGTATGAGATTAGATCACTCCCTAACACCATACACAAAAATAAGCTCAAAATGGATTAAAGACCTAAATGTAAGGCCAGAAACTATCAAACTCTTAGAGGAAAACATAGGCAGAACACTCCATGACATAAATCACAGCAAGATCCTTCTTGACCCATCTCCTAGAGTAATGGAGATAAAAACAAAAATAAACAAATGGGACCTAATGAAACTTCAAAGCTTTTGCACAGCAAAGGAAACCATAAACAAGACCAAAAGACAGCCCTCAGAATGGGAGAAAATATTTGCAAATGAATCAACTGACAAAGGATTAATCTCTAAAATTTACAGGCAGCTCATGCAGCTCAATAACAAAAAAATAAACAACCCAATCCAAAAATGGGCAGAAGACCTAAATAGACATTTCTCCAAAGAAGATATACAGACTGCCAACAAACACATGAAAGAATGCTCAACATCATTAATCATTAGAGAAATGCAAATCAAAACTACAATGAGATATCATCTCACACCAGTCAGAATGGCCATCATCAAAAAATCTAGAAACAATAAATGCTGGAGAGGGTGTGGAGAAAAGGGAACACTCTTGCACTGCTGGTGGGAATGTGAATTGGTTCAGCCACTATGGAGAACAGTATGGAGGTTCCTTAAAAAACTACAAATAGAACTACCATATGACCCAGCAATCCCACTACTAGGTATATACCCTGAGGAAACCAGAATTCAGAAAGAGTCATGTACCAAAATGTTCATTGCAGCTCTATTTACAATAGCCCGGAGATGGAAACAACCTAAGTGCCCATCGTCGGATGAATGGATAAAGAAGATGTGGCACATATATACAATGGAATATTACTCAGCCATAAAAAGAAACGAAATTGAGCTATTTGTAATGAGGTGGATGGACCTAGAGTCTGTCACACAGAGTGAAGTAAGTCAGAAAGAGAAGGACAAATACCATATGCTAACACATATATATGGAATTTAAGAAAAAAAAATTGTCATGAAGAACCTAGGGGTAAGACAGGAATAAAGACACAGACCTACTAGAGAATGGACTTGAGGATATGGGGAGGGGGAAGGGTGAGCTGTGACAAAGCGAGAGAGGCATGTACATATATACACTACCAAACTTAAGGTAGATAGCTAGTGGGAAGCAGCCATATAGCACAGGGAGATCAGGTAGGTGCTTTGTGACTGCCTGGAGGGAAGGGATAGGGAGGGTGGGAGGGAGGGAGACGCAAGAGGGAAGAGATATGGGAACATATGTATATGTATAAGTGATTCACTTTGTTATAAAGCAGAAACTAACACACCATTGTAAAGCAATTATACCCCAATAAATATGTTAAAAAAAGAAAGAAAAAAGAAAATGGGCAGAATAAAATAGATAACTAATAAGAACCTGCTATATAAAAATATAAATTAAGTAAAATTCAAAAATTCAAAGAAAAAGGAAAATAGGCAGAAATTTAAACAGATGCTTCATAAATTAAGACATATTAACTGTCAATAAACATTTGAAAATATTATCAACATCTTTAGGCATCCAGGATATTAAAATTAAAACCAAATCCATTAGGAAAGCTGAATAGTGGCAGGGCAGGAATAAAGACACATATGTAGAGAACAGTCTTGAGGGCATGGTGGTGGGGTGAGCTGGAGGGGGCGGGACAAGGGAAGTTTGGATGAAGTGAGAGAATAGCACTGATGTATATACACTACCAAATGTAAAATGGATGGCTAGTGGGAAACCACTGCATAGCACAGGGAGATCAGCTTGGTGCCTTGTGACCACCTAGAGGGATGGGATATGGAGGTTGGGTTAGGGAGGGTGAGAGGGAGGCTCAAGAGGGAGGGGATATGGAGACATATGTATACATATAGCTGATTCACTTTGTTGTACAGCAGAAACTAACACAATATTGTAAAGCATTTATACTCCAATAAAGATGTGAAAAAAAATCTTACCAAGTGTTGGTGAGAATTTAGAACAGCTGGAACTCTGTTTCACTGCTGTTGGAAATACAAAATGGTACAACCACTTTAGAAAACAGTTTGGCAGTTTCTTTAAAAATATATATATGTGTATATCATATATATATCATATATAATATATATACGTATGTATCATAAAATCCAACCACTCTACTACTAGGTATTTACTCAAGAAAATCAAAAACATATATCCACAAAGACTTTTACACAAATCTTCATAGCAGCTTTCCTTGTAATAGGCAAAAGCTGAAAATAGCCCAAATATCCATCAACAGGTGAATGGGTAAACAAACTGGAATAATCAAGCAATGAAACATTCTCAGCAATGAAAAGGGATTAACTATTTATACATTTCATACATACAACATGAATGAATCTCAAATTTTCTATGCTGAGTAAAACGAGCCAGGCAAACGAGTACACACTATATTGTTCCATCCATATAAAAAGTTATAGACTATCTAAACTAATCTATAGTGACAGAAAACAAATCAGCTGTTGCCTGGGATGGGGTAGAGGGAGGACTGGATTACAAAGGGACACAAGGAACTTTTCAGAGTAACAGAAATGTTTAGAATCTTTATTGTGGTGATGGTTTCACTAGTATATACATATGTCAAACTGATCTAATTGTACACTTTAAATATATGCGATGTAGTGTACTTTAATTAAGCTTCAATAGTTTTTTTTAATCAGACATCAGCCTTATTGTTCCTTTAAAAATAATATGAATTTTTTTCATCTGACTGTTTTCAAGATTTTCTCTTTTTCTTTGGAGTTTCAGCAGTTTGCTATGAAGTGTTCATGAAACATACACCAAAATTGCTTGTATTGATACTTCTTGAAGTTTATAGATTTCTTCAGTTTTGTGGCTTAATGTCTTTTATAAGTTTTGGACAATTCTTAGCCCATAGTTCTTCAAATATTCCTTTTCCTCTATCTTCTCTTCATATCCAACTGGGTTTCTAAATATGCATATGTGAGACCCTTTCTCCATGTTTCATATTCCTTTGTGCTTTTCTCTACATTTTCCACTTTTTTCTCTCTATTTCTGATCTTTTCTACTAATTTTTCTTCCCATTATTTACTCTTTCTGTGTCCAACCTGCTGTTAAAACTACTAATTTCTGAATTTCAATAATTATATTTTTCACTGTAAACTTCTTTTTTAACTATTTTCTAGATTGTCTTCTCTGGTGAAATTTTCTGTATTAGAAGTCTAGAGGGATTTTGTGTTCTACAAGATGCCTGTCTTAGATCGAGATGCTATAACAAAATACCATAGACCAGGTGGCTTAAACAACAGAAATCTGTTTCTCATAGTTCTGGAGGCTGAGAAGTCCAAGACCAAGGTACTGACAGATTCAGTTCTTGATGAAGACCCTCTTTCTGACTGGCAGATGGCTGCTTTCTCCCTTTTTCCTCACATGGTGCAGAGAGGAAGCTCTGGTGTCTCCTCTTCTCCTTATAAAGGCACTAACCTCATCATAAGAGCACCACCCTCATGACTTTATCTAAACCTAATTACTTCCCAAAGGCTCTACCTCCAAATATTATCATATTAGGGGTTAGAGCTTCAATACATGAATTCTTGGGGACACAAACATTCAGTCCCTAGCAAAGCCCATAACATGTAATCCTAAATTATTTTACTGCTTAGCCAGAGGGTTGTTTTACTGCTATGTGCTTAATTCATTCCAAGTGGGAGTAAATCAGAATACTCCTAACTAATCTTGCTTTCTCATTGCTAATTCTCCAGTGAAGTTCTCTGGAAAGTGTTGTCATAGTACACTTTTTTCTCATAGCAAAAATGATTAACCATTTTGCATATAAAAATGATTTTCACTATCTCACGTCCTCAAATCCTTTGATTTACCCTCATTTTACTGGATTTAAGCAGACCCATGCACATTTTAAATCCAGCCTGGGGGAAAAATGTAGTCTAAGAATTAGTAGATAGGAATTATTAGTCTCAACTCCACTATTTACTAGCTTTTGGCCCTAAACAAGTCAAATTTCCCTTCCTACCTTACAAGAGCATTTTAGGATACAAAGGATGTAAAATTGCATTGTAAAATCTAAAATACTCTAAATAAATATTCCATAAATATTTTAATTAATACCAAGTAACACAGTCTGATATAACAAGCTATGTGACCTTAGGAAAATTTGGGGGTCCAGGATTCAAACATAGATATCTGGCACCAAAGCTAATGATCTCAGACATTACATCATACTACTTTTTTTTTTTAATTTATTTATTTTTGGCTGCCTTGGGTCTTTGCTGCATGCAGGCTTTCACTAGTTGCAGCCAGCAGAGGCTACTCTTCATTGTGTTGCATGGGCTTCTCATTGTGGTGGCTTCTCTGGTTGTGGAGCATGGGCTCTAGGCACACGGGCTTCAGTAGTTGTGGCACATAGGCTCTAGAGCACAGGCTCAGTAGTTGTGGTACACGGGCTTAGTTGCTCCATGGCATGTGGGATCTTCCCAGACCAGGGCTCAAACCCATGTCCCCTGCATTGGCAGGTGGTTTCTTAACCACAGGGCCACCAGGGAAGCCCCCATACTACTTCTTATTGAAAAAATTCTATGAGACAAGATGTGGTACTTTTCCAGATGCATATGCTACAGGGAATATGTAACAATTGACCTGATGTGGGACCATAATAAATTGAAAACAACTTAAACAGCTAAAAATATATTTTTTTATATTAAATTTACTTCATTCAATAGTACCCTCCTCTTTTTTTCACGTCTGTTATTATTGACCTTTCCTCTTGTTCTCTTTTACATTCTAGCCTTGTCCATCCAATCTGAAAACACAACTCTGGTACTATCTTGGTTTCAACTTAAACTCCTTTTTTGCTTTGAACAGAATCAGGTTCTTTTCCTAAAAACAGAAATTATATGAGAGGAGAGAAAGATAAGAAAGAAAGGGGTAGAAAGTAAGTCTAGCAGAACTTCACCACTGGCAAATTTTCTCAAGAGTAAAAGTTCTGCAAGCCAACTCCCGACTGCTGACCCAGTCATCCCACTTATAGATCAAAACAGGTTGGAGGAAGTAAATGAGGGTGGTAAGGAGAAGGCATGTTTGCAGGTGTAAGAGAAATAGATTTGCCCAGAAGTGACTGGTCACAGAGGTTAAAAACCAGGTAAGGGTATATCTATTTCTGTGATTCAAAGATATATCTGCAAGTAGTGATTTTTAAGTTATTAATTTGAATATGTTACAGGGAATTGTGCTCAATCCTGTTTCTCACAGCCTCCAAAAATCCAGACTGACTCTTTTTTTTTTTTTTTTTTTTTTTTTTCGGGTCTCTCCAGAATTTTTTAAATGAAGACCATTGTTTCAGGCTTTAAAATTCTGATGTTTCCCTTCTAGAACACAACTGGAAATTCCTTGAAGGAAGTGACTGTGTCATGTTCATTTTTTTTTTTTTTTTTTTTCTGTATGCGGGTCTCTCACTGCTGTGGTCTCTCCCGTCATGGAGCGCAGGCTCCGGACGCGCAGGCCCAGCGGCCATGGCCCACGGGCCCAGCCGCTCCGCGGCATGTGGGACCCTCCCGGACCGGGGCACGAACCCGTGTCCCCTGCATCGGCAGGCAGACTCCCAACCACTGTGCCACCAGGAAAGCCCCAGACTGACTCTTATCCTAACTGTGTTCACTCATTGACCTGGATCCCTGAGACATGTGGGTCTGTGACGTCTATAAACTTTGGTGAAATCTGTACACTTTACTTTCTTTTGAAGTTACCACTTTTGCAATTTGAATAGGATCATATTTTCTGCCCTGGCCTTGTTCTCTCCAACTCATAAACATTAGAATGTTACAGTAACCCTTTTATAATACATAACCTACTATAGATACTTCACTTTTTCAATTGATCTAAGTCAAATATTAAGGTCAACTATTATAATTTACATATTGGCTTTTGAGAATGGATATAAAAAGCTCTTCAAAAGCCTAATGGGCCTTCCTGACTTTCTTTGTGGTCCACTTGGTCATCAGTCTGTTCTGCAGCTTCACTAGTGTGTATGTTGTGGTTACGACCCTTGCTATGAAGTCATGATGGGTACATTTTATACTCCACAGACTGCATAATAGCTTTAATCTGTTCAAAATAAGTATCTGATTGTGCCCAATCCAGTGTTTTTCAGATGAAATGCCCCCAAAGCACCAAGTCTCTGTCTTAAAAAAGCTCAAAATATGTACACATTTATATTATAAAGTTTACATGACTTAACATTGTGTACATCAAGAGGAAGTCTCTTTGTTTGCAATGACTCAGTGTCCAGCATTCCAAAGATAGGTAAATGGGTATCTATTGTGATGAGAGGTTCATGTTCTAAGGAAGCCCTAGGCAGGCTACTAGATTGCCTTACTGAATAGCAGCTATCTCTGCTCTCAGAAATAAAAGGGGAAAATAACCTATATATGAGTATGGAGTCAGAAGCACAGATGGAAGGATCCAGGTTTTTGTGGGATTCTTAGAAGATCTTTCAGTGCTCTTGGACATAATGCACTGGGGGATGAAAGGGGAGAGGTATGTGAAGGTGGCATTCAGGAAAATCCATTTTACCAAACACATAAAATCATTCTGTGTGCGCATTCTAAAGGAAATGGAAGCCATATGTTTCTGATTCATTTACATGTAATCCATCAAAATATTATTTTGTAAGAGATATTTAATGTCCGAGAAACCTGCCAAGCCTTCTTATAAACGTTTTTTCCAAAGGACCAGCTGCATTGAGGCAGCTGTATAAGAAGTTATCCTTGAAAAATGGAACTGGTTTCAAAGTCCCAAGCACATTTTAAACTTCTCAAGGGCAGCCTAGCATAATAGAAATAGCACAGGCTTTAGAGTTGAACAGACTCCGATTTAAAATCTGGTTTACTTCTTACTAACCAACACAAAAATATATTTCTAGGTATTTATTTGTTTGTTTAGTGTCTAATTTGTGCTAGACAGAAGACATTGAATTAGGGATACAATACTTGATAAGTAGAATAAACAATATCTCCTTGTCATTAATATAGTTAATCAATTTATCTGAGCCTATATTTTCTTATTCTGAGAAATGGAGCTAGTAATGCTCATCTTAAATGGTGATCAAGAAAATCTTTTAGCATGAAACACAATGCCTGGCAAGCAAGACACACTCAAGAAAAGGAGTTGTCTTTCATTTTCAACCTCTTTCCATTTAAACCACCTTTGCTCTTCAGTCTGTCTGTACACACACCCTTACGTGAGGTCCTGCTCCTCTAGTACCCACAAAGACCACAATCGTTGGAATGCCTCACATGGATTTACCACAAGATAAAAGTGGTATCTTTCTCAGAAGAGTAAAGCAATATACTTTAGACTAGAACTAAATGGCAATTTGTATCGAGGATAGTGGAAAACAGCATGAACTTTGGAATAGGGACAAACTGAACTTGAATTTTAGATTTTCCATTCACAACTTTTTACCCTGGTCAAGTTTCTGAGCTTCAGTTTCTACATCTGTAAAATGAGATTAAAGTGACCTAATATGTAGTGTTGCTGTGACAAATTAAACAGAATAGTAAATGCAAAGTGCCTAGCCCAATAATGGTAGATCTTATGACTTCCATAAAAAGTAAATCAAAATGTTTCATTTCAAGGGTTTAATGTTCAAAACCACAATGCTGCAATCTTCTTGGTAGATCATAACCTGTTTAACACTTAAACTGTAAGCAATCTGATAAACTCAACAACTTTACCCACGAAATGTACATACTTACACTCATTGAGTGTCTTGAATTTGCCCTAGGTTAAACCTCTATAATGAGAATGCAAATACATAATATATGGTTTGCTATTCTCCCAGTACAGACATGACTGATCAGTCACAGAAAACTTTTCCAGTAAGCATAAGTCGACTCAAAATTCTTTCCTCAGCACTTCACACAGCCACTACAAATGACCTGGAGCTGGCAAGCATTTGCATCCCTGATATAATTTATCAAACAGTTTGCATGATCCACTCTCCTGAAACTTCAGGTAAATGCAACAGACATTTATTTAGCACTTACTACGTACCTGGGCAAAGAGTTATAGAAATAAGTAAGCTATGACCCTGTCCATCAGGTGCACTACAAGGCAGAATAAATAATTGCTAAATAGAAATATGAATTGCTATAGAGAAGAGGAGCATTAAACAATTGAAGGAAAGGAGAATTAATTTTTTATTTGTTCACTCTATCCAGAGTGCCTAGAATAGATCTAGCAAATCATAAAGATCAAAAACGGTTTGTTGGGCCTCCCTGGTGGCGCAGTGGTTGAGAGTCTGCCTGCTGATGCAGGGGATGCGGGTTCGTGCCCCGGTCCGGGAGGATCCCGCATGCCGCGGAGCGGCTGGGCCCGTGGGCCATGGGCGCTGGGCTTGCGCATCCGGCAACGGGAGAGGCCGCGACGGGGAGAGGGCCACATATCGCAAAAAAAAAAAAAAAAACGGTTTGTTAAGCAAAGAAATGAGAATGAATTTGCAGAGTACCTATTGTGTGCATTTGATATTTGTTCATTTAGAAAACAATGCACACTAAGTGGGAAAGTTGGAGGACATCAAAAGGAGAGCAGCACTTGAGCTGAATTTTGAAGGATAAGACACTCTGCCAGAGAGAAGAAGGAAGACATTCCTAGAAGAAAAAAATGACCTGAACAAACACAAATGAGTATGAAAATTCACAGCCTAAGGATGCTTTATATTTTTACAGATTTGGAGCATAAGACTAACCCCAGCAACCTTCTAAGTTTGGACAGACAGAAAAGAACAATACCTGTGGCCAAGTTGAATAGAGAGCTAGGTCTAAGGAAGCTGGTGAAAGATGCCAAAGAAAGAAGCTGCTCTTCCTTGTTTTCTGGACTTTACTCATGCTACTTTCCCAGCAGTCACTGCTGCCTGCTTGATCATTAGCACCAGAACATCTTGTTTGTTTCCACCAGACGGAAGTAATATACAATTATGCAAATTATCTTAACTCTCAGTAAGGAATCACAGGCCAGTCAATAATGTTGATGCATTATAAAAGGGCAGCTCCTCCTGGAAGAAATAACATGAAGAGCCGATCATAAGCAAACATTTTGAAGCCTGCAGAGGACTGGTCCCTGCAGCACAATCTATTATCATATTTCCACATAATTAGTTTGTTTTCCACTTGAAATCAGAAAATGATTCGACATTGCCTTCCCTGTCTCAGGATGGAAAAGCATTTGCAGGAATTCTCCTGCGAAGGTTCATATGGTGAATAATTAGTGAGAATTAATCTGTGGAAATTAAAGTTTGGAATATTGTAGAACTCATGAATAGTGCATGGGACAATTGGGTGGAGGAAAAGAAGAGCAGCCCTTCCGTGGTAGACAATCACAGATGACTGCTGGCAATCCATTTTTTAATCAGTGCAGCACAAGCCAGAGAGTTGAATATGGCTCCTGGCTGTGGAGAAATACTGTCATTTTACAGGCAGGATAAAGAAACGTTTCCAAAGAAGCTTATCTCTGTGTCCATTTTCAGCAGATTTTATTTAGAAGGGATACGCTGGAATGAGAGGGCTTTTCCCCAGTCAATGCTGATGACATTACTTTAATCTTTGCAATTGCCCTATGTTTTTGACTTTATTATCCCTATTTTACTGACAAGGAAACTGGGACTTAAAGAGGCACAATGATTGACTGGAGTCACTAGCTTCTAAGTGAAGGCACTGAGATCAAAAGGCAAGTCTTTCTGATGCAAAACTCAATAGCTTAAGGGTAAACAATGCATGAGCTGAAATCAAACCGATGTAGATTCAAAGTTTTAAACCATGTAAGTATCAGTTTCCTCAAGCGAAGTGTATATGATGAAGGTATATAGTTCATAAAGTTGTCTGAGGGTTACGTGAAACAGCACCTACAAGTCCTTCATACAGTATCTGGCACATAGAAGGACACAATAAATTGTATTTATATTAAAATGTTAGTACAAATTATTTCTCAAAGATTACTTTGACACTAAAAAATACAGGCATCTCATCATGCCCTGAGAAGAATCCCCTCAAATAATTTCAGGATCAAGTTATAACTCCCTTTCTCCTACAGCCCCGTGATGACAGTTTTCCCAAGCATCTGCTTACCTGAAAATAAATTTAAATGGAAAATTTGCAAATGATCAGGGTTAATGTTTTCCAATTATTAAGTGATTGGAAAAATGGGACAGGAGGAACACATGGCAGGGGAGCATTTTTTAGAAGTAGAAAACAAAGGTATTTTTTGTAGATTATAGAGTGATTTTATTTTCCATGGCTGTAGCCTACTTTAGCAATAGTTTCTTATGATTACTAGAACAATATGATCACTGGGGTTGAAAATACAGTAATAGTAAAAGAAACAGCATGTTTTCAAAGGAACAAATAGTTTATTTTCTTTTTTCTCCAATTATAAATTTAAAACTTATTATAAAAGAAAACTACATAAAAGTAGAAAGGAAAAACTCACCATAACCTTAAAGGTTTCCTCCTTCCTCCACCGTTAACGTTTTTGACATTTTGGGTGTTTTCTTCCAATTTTTTTCTGGGCATATTTTTTCATAATTGTTGTCATATTTCTCTGCAATTTAAATGTTCATTTTCACTTAAAATGGTAAAATAAGTATTTTTACTAAGGTTCTAAAAGCATGAGCATTTTATAAAGTAAGACATAATCAATATAGAGAGTATATTAATTGCTCTCAAAAACAAGGAATTCTTTTCAGATTCAAAGATCACCTTTTGTTTCTTTATCTGAGAGAACAGTTTCTAATCCAAATGCACATTTTCCTCTCAGGCATCTGTTGGATTTGGAAGAGGTTTCCAGATTGAGTTGAGAAATGGTCATTACAGTTAAGCTGTAGCTTCAATCTTGAAAATGAATGAATGGATCCAGTCCAGTCCTTTGGCTGGGACCCAGTCTTTAAAATCCAGCAGAACAATGAGAATGTGGCTTCGCAGCCAGCTGGTATCAGACTTGGGCAGGGAGAGTGTCAAAATATTAGTGACTTTTTTACATTTGTCAAAGCTGAGGCCAATACAAGAAATGCAGACAGCTTGCAAATGCGGGTTGTACACCAAAGGGTCTGTGTGTGTGTTTTTTTTTCAATCCTGCCCACCGGATGTCAACATTTCCTTGCTTTCTGACTACATCTCCAGCAAAGACAGAGTGAAATATCTTTTACTTGGAATATGAAAACCACTATAGATTTATCATCAATGCATCAGCCAGTAATTTATTACACCAGGGCAATGTACTCAGCTGGAATAAAGGGGCCATCAGCATTTTCATGGTAATCCTTCCTTTTCTTTCCTCGATTTATAACTCATCTGCTTACTCAGTTGTTCCTGAACCTGGCAGGCAAGGTCTCAGTGGGAGAATAAATATATTTATACAAATTGTTTAAGAAAGGCTGCCCACATTGAGTTAGAAAAATAAGCATATGCTAGTGCTGTCTGGCACTCTCTTTGCAATTCCTGTATCTCTCCAAAAGGGAAAAAAACTACAACTGAACATTTTCATTTTATTTTTCAAAGAAACATTGCTGGCAGCCAACGTACAATATAGGCTTGATGGGTTGGAGTTTTTTCTCTCTCTCTCTCCTCTTTATCTTTGTCTTTGCCTTTTTCAAGGAAAATTATATAGGAGAATAAGCCCATTGCTTCCAGCATAAAATAAAATCAATTATTCACATGCATATACAGCTGAGGTGTCTTTTTCTCCATCTCTTTTCCATATTCCTAGATAAAATTGGGCTGTTTTGTGTGCAAGACCATCTCGTGTTCCATGTACTTGGTGAGAGTCAAGTCAGACACCTCATGTCTGTATTATCTCCTTCCATCATCTGTGAACTGTGTAAACTTAGGCACATAAACCTTGCTGAGCCTCAGTTTCCTTGATTATAATATGAGGACACTAAATGTGCATATTGGGATTTTACTGGGAGTAATGTGTAGCCCTGTGTCAGGCACCTAATATTCATTCTAGAAATGCCTGATGCCTTCCCCATTTTTTTGCTGCATGAGGTGAGATTTATCCTCATTAAAGTGGAGGAAGAAGAAGAAGAAGAAGAGGGAGTGGGGGAGGAGGAGGAGGAGGAAGGGGAAAAAGAAAAGAAAAAGGAGGCAGAGCCCATGGAGCCACTAATAACAATAATGAAAATTAATAAACAGCATTTCTACAATACTTATAGCTATAAGGCACTTGTATTGTCAGTAAGCTTAACAGAAACCTAGGGAATTAGTTGTTATAATTATCCCCATTTTACTGATAAGAAAACTGAAGGTATGAAAGATTAGGCAACTTGTGTAAATATATTATATTTTGAATGACTAACCAGGTACAAGAGAAAAAATGATAATGACAATGTTGAAATTTACATAAGCCTTGTGCCCCTGAAACACAGCAATGGTCAAGAAATTCCTTTCACCTACTTTTATGTTCCCCAAAATGGCTTACTGCAAAGAGCCACCATTCCCTGTGTGACTGACATATGACTCAAGGATGACACCTTGTTTACTTGCAACAAGACCAGACTCAGACATCCAAATTCCCATTCTTTGTCTCACTTATGATTAGTTGAACCGTCTCTTTCTGATGACCGATTTGGTCAACATGCCCATAACTTGACATGATCAAACATTTCTGAGGGTTCTCTCCTTCTCCCAGATCTCTGAACTTTGGCCCACCAAGGAGCATGGAACTTGGAACAACCCCTCTTGAAAGATTTCTGGGAATCAGCTGATTTCAGTGGTGTTTATTCCTCCATGTATAAGAAAATCCCTTTTCTGCCTGAGATGTTTGCATATCTTATAGTCAAAGAATTCTCTCTATTGCAATAGTCTCACTTTCCTTACTGCAATATTCTTTTCAAATAAAGTATCTCCTTACTTTACTTGAGATTTGCTTTTTATTTGATATGTTAGTAATAATATTAATGATTGTTAATGTTGTGTAGTACCTGGAATTAATTAATTAATCAATTTTCACCAGAATCATAACCTGTATTTGTTATAGGTTATGGCTACATTTTTTTTTTAATGATTTCCCATTAATTATCTCTTCAACATGATTCTTCAACATCAATAGGACAATTATTGCCCCATTTAAAAACTAAAGTTCATGAGGATGAGAAATAAAGTGACATCCAATAGAATCTAGTAAATGGGAGTAAAGTGGGCAATTCTGGATAAGAGCAAAAGTGTTCTGTTACCTGGTCCACTATTCTTTCAGTTATTGCATGGAAAAAAACCAGGCTGGGCTTATACTAATTTGAAAAAGGCCAGTCATTTGTGGATTGATGATAATGGATGAAGCTTAAACTGTAGGGCTCTTCACTTATACATCACCTCCAAAACCTATTTTTGATTCATAATTTTATTTTACTTTCCTTAGAGAGTCAAACACACACTGTAAACTCTTCAAGTTCCATAAAACCCCTGAGAATAATGCCAATATGTTGCATTTTGAGAAGTATACTCATATGATTCTACTCTTACAAAGTCACTCCCTCCTGCTCTCATGAAAACAACAAAATCACAACTAATTGCTGAACAACCACTGACAAGAAAGATTGAACCTACCAAAAAGATATTCAACATCCAAAGACAAAGAAGAAACCACAACAAGATGATAGGAGGGGCACTTTCATGATATAAATAGACCCCATACCCACCAGGTGGGTGATCCACAAACTGAAAAATAATGATATCGCAGAGGTTCTCCCACATGAGAGTTCTGAGCCACAAGTCAGGCTCCCGCACCGGGAGGAGGAGACCTCAGAGCATATGGATTTCAAGGCCAGAAAGGCTTGATTGCAGGAGTTCTACAGGACTGGGGGAAATAGAAACTCTACTCTTGGAGGGTGCACACAAGTTTTCACCTGCACTGGGACCCAGGGCAAAGCAGTGACTCCATAGAAGCTTGGGCAGGGGGAAAGCTTGGGCCAGTCCTACCTATGGGTCTTGGAGGGTCTCCTGGGGAGGCAGGGGTTGGCTGTGGCTCACTATGGGAACAAGGACACTGGTGGCAGAGGCTCCAGGGAATATTCATCAGCATAGCTCTCCTGAAGATTGTGATTTTGGCACCAAGACCTGGCCCCACCCAACAACCTGCAGGCCCAGTGCTGTGATACCTCAGGCCAAGCAACAGGGTGAGAACACAGCTTTACCCATTAGCAGACAGGCTGCCTAAAGTCACCCTGAGCCCACAGTCACATCTAAACACAATCCTTGACAAGGCCCTGCCCACCAGAGGGACAAGACCCAGCTCCACCCACCAGTGGTCAGGCACCAGTCCCTCCCAACAAGAAGACTGCACAAGTCTCAGGACCAATCTCACCCACCAGCAGGCAGACACCAGAAGCAAGAGGAACTACAATCCTGCAGCCTGCAAAACGGAGATGACAAGCACCAGAGTTAGACAAATCAAGATGGTAGAGAAATATGTTCCAGAAGAAGGAGCAAGATAAAACCACAGAAGAACAACTAAGTGAAGTGGAGATAGGAAATATACCTGAAAAAGAATGCAGAGTAATGATAGTAAAGATGACCCCAGATCTCAGAAAAAGAATGGAGACAAAGATCAAGAAGAAACAGGAAATGTTTAACAAAGAGCTAGAAGATTTAAAGAAC
This sequence comes from Lipotes vexillifer, assembly GCF_000442215.2. Classification (NCBI taxonomy): domain Eukaryota; kingdom Metazoa; phylum Chordata; class Mammalia; order Artiodactyla; family Lipotidae; genus Lipotes; species Lipotes vexillifer. The sequence goes on from NW_006791298.1 coordinate 246,742, forward strand.
AGAGATGAACAATACAATAACTGGAATGAGAACTACACTAGATGGAATCAGCAGCAGAATGAATGAGGCAAAAGAACGAATAAGTGAGCTGGAGCACAGAATGGTAAAAAATCACTGCCATGGGACAGAATAAAGAAAAAAGAATGAGAATAAGTGAGTACAGTCTCAGAGACCTCTGGGACAACATTAAATTCACTAACATTCACATTATAGGGGTCCCAGAAGGAGAGAAAGAACCTGAGAAAATATTTGAGAAGATAATAGCTGAAAACTTCCCTCACATGGGAAAAGAGACAGTTACCCAAATCCAGGAAACAAAGAGTCCCATATAGGATAAACCAAGGAGGAACATGCCGAGTAATCAAACTGACAAAAATTAAAGAAAAAGAGAAAATAGTAAAAGCAACAAGGGAAAAGCAACAAATAACATACAAGGGAACTCCAATAAGGTTATCCAATGATTTTCAGCAGAAACTCTGCAGGCCAGAAAGAAATGGCATAATATATTTAAAGTGATGAAAGGGAGGGAGGAGTCAAGATGGCAGTGTGGGAAGATGCAGAGTTCACAACTCTCCACAACTAGGGTGCCTGCCAGACGCTGGTGGGGTACCCTGGTGCCCAAGGAGATGGGAAGAACCCCCAAGTGAACTGGTAGGATGTGGGGGGACTGGGGGGGTAGGAGAAGTGGATGCCAGACAGGACCAGTGCCCCGGAGGGGTGGCTGAGGGGGGGTTCCCATGCCTGGAGGGACCCTCGGGGGCTCAGATCAGGCCCAGCGTTTCCCCCTGCCCAATCAACCAGGAAAGTTGGCCTGGCCCACGTCTGGGTCCTATGCCCTCAGAGGTCCCCTCCAGGCTGAGTTGGTCCTGGGGACATAGAAGGGAGGCCAGGAGAGAACAGGAGAGGCTGCCAGGGGGTCCCTCCAGGACCAGAGGAGTGGAGGGCCTTTGCTCCACCCACTGGGGCCCAGGGAGTCTGCTAAGCTCCCATGCCAATATCCTGACCTCCAAAGCCCACTCCAGGCCAGGTGGGTCCTAGGGACATAGCGGGGAGAGATCAGGAGAGGCAGGTGAGAGGGGGACCTCCAGGACAGGGGTCCCTCGCTCTCCAAAGCCCCCTCCAGGCTACATGTGTCCTGGGAGCATAGGAGAGAGGCCAGGGCAGGAGAGGCAGGTGGGAAGGTCCCTCTGAGACAGGAGGAGCAGGAGAAGAGTGGAGGGCATTTGCCCCGACCAGGAAGCCTGCTGGGATCCCAGGTAGTGTGCCCGCCCTCTGAGTCCAGGGGCAGGGGGCATGCCTGGGCCCCTTCTGTTTGTTGAGCCTAAGCCCCACCCCCCCAACACCTGCTGCCTTTTCCAGCCCTGTGGATACTAAGCATAGGCCCCACTCACCACGCAAACCTCACCTCTACATAGTCCCTGCCCTCCACAGCCAAGGCATTTCCCCCCCTACCTTTTTTTCTCTCCTCCTCTTTTTTACTATTGTGGTTCTGTTTTACCTTCTGGTTGTTTTTTCATATTTATTTTTATATTTTTTCTAACATAGCTGTTAGTTTCCTAGTCTAATTTTATTTTTTAATTTGTTATTGTTCTGCTTTCTTTTGTTTTCTGCCCCATGTGGCTTGCAGGATCTTGGTTCATGAGCCGGGGGTCAGGCCAAGGCTCCTGCTGTGGGAGCTCCAAGTCTGAACCACTGGACTAACAGAGAACCTCAGACCCCAGGGAATATTCATCAGAGTGAGGTCTCCCAGAGGTCCTCATCTCAGCACCAAGACTGAGCTCTACCCAACAGCCTAAAAACTCCAGTGTTGGAAGCCTCAGACCAAACAACCAGTAAGACAGGAACACAATCCCACTCATAAGAAAAGGAAAAATATATATAAGATGGCAAAAAAATATGTCACAGATGAAGGAGCAAGATAAAAATTTACAAGAACACATAAATGAAGAGGAAATAGACAATCTACCTGAAAAAGCTTTCAGAGTAATGATAGTAAAGATGATCCAGAATCTCAGAAAGAGAATGGAGACACGGATTGAGAAAATACAAGAAATGTTTAGCAAAGATCTGGAAGAACTAAAGAACAAACAAACAGAGATGAACAACACAATAACTGAAATGAAAAATACACTAGAAGGAATCAATAACAGAATAACTGAGGCAGAAGAACGAATAAGTGATCTGGGAGACAAAATGGTGGAAATATCTGCCAAAGAGCAAAATAAAGAAAAACGAAAGAAAAGAATTGAAGACAACCTCAGAGACCTCTGGGACAAAACTAAACGCACCAACATTCGGATTATAGGCGTCCCAGAAGAAGAGAAAAAGAAAGGTCTAAGAAAATATTTGAAGGGATTATAGTTGAAAATTTCCCTAACATGGGAAAGGAAATAGTCACTCAAGACCAGGAAGAACAGAGTGTCCCATACAGGATAAACCCTAGGAGAAACAGACCAAGACACAAATTAGTCAAACTTCATCAAATTTAACAAAAAATAGATTAAAAGAAAAAATATTATAAGTGGCAAGGGAAAAACAAAAAATAACATGCAAAGGAATCCCCATAAGCTTATCAGCTGATTTTTCAGTAGAAACTCTACAGGCCAGAAGAGAGTGGCAGGATATATTTAAAGTGATGTAAGAGAAAAACCTACAACCAAGATTAATCTTCCTGGCAAGGATATCATTCAGATTCGATGGAGAAATCAAAAGCTTTTCAAACAAGCAAAAGCTAAGAGAAATCAGCACCACCAAACCAGCTTTACAATAAATGCTAAAGAAACTTCTCTAGGTGGGAAACACAAGAGAAGAAAACGACTAACAAAAACAAACCAAAAACAATTAAGAAAATCGTAATAAGAACATACATATAGATAATAACCTTGAATGTAAATGGATTAAATTCTCCAACCAAAAAACACAGGCTCACTGAATGGATACAAAAATAAGACCCATATATATCTACAAGAGACCCACTTCAGACCTAGGGACACATACAGACTGAAAGTAAAGGCATGGAAAAAGACATTCCATGCAAATGGAAATCAAAAGAAAGCTGGAGTAGCAATGCTTGAATCAGATAAAGTAGACTTTAAAATAAAGACTGTTACAAGCAATAAGGAAGGACACTACATAATGAGCAAGGGATCAATCCAAGAAAAAGATATAACAATTATAAATGTTTATGCACCCAACATAGGAGCACCTCAATATATAAGGCAAATGCTAACAATATGAAAGGGCAAATCAACAGTAACACAATAATAGTAGGGGATTTAACACCACACTTACACCAATGGACAGATCATCTAAACAGAAAATAAATAAGGAAACATAAGCTTTAAATGACACTATAAACCAGATAGATTTAATTGATATTTATAGAACATTCCACCCAAAAATGGCAGAATACACTTTCTTCTCAAGTGCACATGGAACATTCTCCAGGATAGATCACATCTTTATCACAAATTAAGCCTCAGAAAATATAATAAAATTGAAATTGTATCAAGCATCTTTTCTGACCACAAGGCTATGAGATTGGAAATCAATTACAGGAAAAAAATGTAAAACCCAAAAATACATGGAAGCCATACAGTGCACTAATAAATAACTAAGAGATACTGAAGAAATCGAAGAAGAAATAAAAAACACATAGAAACAAATGACAATGAAAACACAACAACCCAAAACCTATGGGCTGCAGCAAAAAGCAGTTCTAAGAGGGAATTTTATATCAATTCAATCTCACCTCAAGAAACAAGAAAAATCTCAAATAAACAATCTAACACTACACTTAAAGCAATTAGAGAAAGAAGAACAAAGAAAACTCAAAGTCAGTAGAAGGAAAGAAATCATAAAGATCAGAACAGAAATTTATGAAATAGAAATGAAGAAAACTATAGCAAAGATCAATAAAACTAAAGGCTGGTTCTTTGAGAAGATAAACAAAATTGATAAACCTTTAGTCAGACACATCAAGAAGAAAAGGGAGAGGATGCATATCAAAAAAAAAAATAGAAATGAAAAAGGAGAAATCACAACTGACACCTCAGAAATACAAAAGATTATAAGAGACTACTATAAACAGCTATATGCCAATGAAGTGGACAACAACGGAGAAATGGACAAATTCTTGGAAAGGTACAATTTTCTAAGACTGAACCAGGAAGAATTAGAAAATATAAACAGACCTATCACAAGTAATGAAATTGAAAATGTAATTAAAAATCTTCCAACAAACAAAAGTCCAGGACCAGAAGGCTTCACAGGCAAATTCTATCAAACATTTAGAGAAGAGCTAATACCAATCCTTCTCAAACTCTTCTAAACAATTGCAGAGGGAGAAACACTCCCAAATTCATTCTATGAAGCTGCCATCACCCATATACCAAAACCCAAAAAAGATACACAAAAAAAGAAAACTGTAGACCAGTATCACTGATGAACATAGATGCAAAATCCTGAACACAATACTAGCAAACAGAATCCAACAACATATTAAAAGGATTATACACCGTGATCAAATGAGATTTATCCCAGTGATGCAAGGATTCTTCAATATATGCAGATCAATCAATGTGATACACCATATCAACAAATTAAGAAATAAAAACCATATGATCATCTCAATAGATGCCGAAAAAGCTTTTGACAAAATTCAAAAGCGATTTATGATAAAAGCTCTCCAGAAAATGGTCATAGAGGCAAACTAGCTCAACATAATAAAGGCCATATGTGACAGACCTACAGCAAACATCATACTCAATGGTGAAAAACTGAAGGCATTTCCACTAAGATCAGGAATAAGACAAACATGTCCACTCTCATCACTCTAATTTAACATAGTTTTGGAAGTCCTAGCCATGGCAAACAGAGAAGAAAAACAAATAAAAAGAATACAAATTGGAAAAGAAGAAGTAAAACTGTCACTGTTTGCCAATGACATGATGCTATATATAGAAAATCGTAAAGATGCCACCAGAAAACTACTAGAACTAATCAATGAATTTGGTAAGGTTGCAGGATACAAAATTAATGCACAGAAATCTCTGGCATTCTATACACTAACAATGAAAAATCAGAAAGAGAAATTAAGGAAACAATCCCATTTACCATTGTAACAAAAAGAATAAAATAACTAGGAAGAAACCTACCTAAGGAGGTGAAACACTTGTACTCAGAAAACTATAAAACACTGATGAAAGAAATCAAAGATGACATAACCAGATGGAGAAATATACTATGTTCTTGGACTGGAAAAATCAATACTGTGAAAATGACTATACTACCCAAAGCAATCAACAGATTCAATGCAACCCCTATCAAACTACCAATGGCATTCTTCACAGAATTAGAACATAAAAATTTTACAATTTGTATGGAAACACAAAAGACCCCAAATAGCCAAAACAATCATGAGAAATTAAAATGGAGCTAGAGGACTCAGGCTCCCAACTTCAAACTATACCACAAAGGTACAGTTGCAAGACAGTATGGTACTGGCAAAAAACAGAAATATAGATCAATGGTACAGGATAGAATGCTCATAGATAAACCCATGAACATATGGTCAACTTCTTTTTGATAAAGGAGGCAAAAATATACAATGGAGAAAAGACAGCCTCTTCAATAAGTGGTGCTGGGAAAACGGGACAGCTACATGTAAAATAATGAAATTAGACCACTACCTAACACCATACACAAAAATAAACTGTGAATGGATTAAAGACTTAGATGTAAGGCCAGACACTATAAAACTTTTAGAAGAAAACATAGGAAAAACACTCTTTGACATAAACCACAGCAAGATCGTTTTTGACCAACCTCCTAGAGGAGCAGAAATTAAAAACAATAGTAAACAAATGGGTACTAATAAAACTTTAAAGCTTTTGCACAGCAAAGGAAACAATAAACAAGACAAAAAGACAACCCTCAGAATGGGAGAAAATATTTTCAAATGAAACAACAGAGAAAAGGTTAATCTCCAAAATATACAAACAGCTCCTGAAGCTCAATATCAAAAAAACAAACAACCCAATCCTAAAATGGGCAGAATACCTAATAGACATTTCACCAAGGAAGACATACAGATGTCCAAGGGGCACAAGAAAAGATGCTCAACATCACTAATTATTAGAGAAATGAGAATCAAAACTACAATGAGGTATCGCCTCACACTAGTCAGAATGGTCATTGTCAAAAAAGCTAGAAACAATAAATGCTGGAAAGGGTATGGTGAAAAGGGAATGCTTGTACACTCTTGGTGGGAATGTAAATTGATACAACCACTATGGAAAACAGTATGGAGGTTCCTTAAAAAACTAAAAATAGAACTACCATATGACCCAGCAATCCCACTACTGGGCATATACCCTTAGAAAACCATAATTCAAAAAGAGACATGCACCACAATGTTCATTGTAGCACTATTTACAACAGCCAGGACATGGAACCAACCTCAATTTCCATCGACAGATGAATGGATAAAGATGTGGCACATATATACAATGGAATTTACAGCCATAAAAAGAAAAGAAGTTGAGTTATTTAGAGTGAGGAGGATGGACCTAGAGTCTGTCATTCAGAGTGAAGTAAGTCAGAGGAAAACAAATACCATATGCTAACACATATATATGGATTCTAAAAAAAAAAAAAAAAAAAAATGCTACT
>NW_006791298.1:253423-274520 GCF_000442215.2 Lipotes vexillifer
CAGGAATAAAGAGATAAACATAGAGAATGGATTTGAGGATGCAGGGGGGAGGGGGAAGCTGGGGCGAAGTGAGAGCAGTCTTGACATATACACACTACCGAATGTAAAATAGTTTGCTAGTGGGAAGCTGCAGCATAGAACAGGGAGATCAGCTTGGTGCTTTGCAATGACCTAGAGACATGGGATAAGGAAGGTGGGGGGGAGTTTGAACAGGGAGGGGATAAGGGGATATATGTATGCATATGACTGATTCACTTTGTTATACAACAGACACTAACACAGTATTGTGAAGCAATTATACTCCAATAAAAATCTATTAAAATAAATAAATAAATAAAGTGATGAAAGGGAAAACCTGCAACCATGAATATTCTACCAAGCAAGGCTCTCATTCAGTTTTGATGGAGAATTCAAAAGCTTTAAAAACAGCACAAACTAAAAGAATGTACCACCAAGAAACCAGCTTTAAAACAAATGCTAAAAAAAAAAACTTCTCTGGGCAGAAAAGGCCACAACTAGAGACAAGAAAATTATGAAATTGGAAAGCTCACCAGTAAAGGTTAACATACAGTTAAGGTAGGAAATCATCCACACAGAAACTTGTAGCGGGGGTAGAAGAAAAATGTAATAAAATCATTTGTATCCATAGTAAGCAGTTAAGGGCTACACAAAACAATTAGATGTAAAATACGATATCAAAACCAGTAATTGTGAGAGGAGGAGAGTACAAATACAGGATATTTAAATTTCATTTGAAATTAAGAGATCGGCAACTTAAATGATCATATATATATATATATATATATATATAACAGCTATACCAAAACCTCACTGTAACCACAAACCAAAAGTCTATAATATATCTACACACAAAAAAGTAAAAGGAATCCAAACACAACACTAAAGAGAGTCATCAAATTACAAGAGAAGAGAACAAAGAGGAAAGGGAAAAAATAACCTATAAAAACAAGTCCAAAACAATTAACAAAAAGACAATAAGAACATACATATTGATAATTACCTTAAACGTAAATGGACTAAATGCTCTGAGCAAAAGACAAAGACTGGCTGAGTGGATATAAAAACAAGACCCAATATATATACTGTCTACAAGAGACCCACTTCAAATCTAGAGACACATACAGACTGAAAGTGATGGGATGAAATAAAAATATTTCATTCAAAAGGAAATCAAAGGAAAGCTGGAGTGGCAATACTGACATAAAACAAAATAGACTTTAAAGTAAAGACTGTCAAGAGACAAAGGACACTACGTAATGATCTAAGGATCAATCTTAGAGGAAGATAAAACAGTTGAAAATATATATGTACCCGAAATAGGAACACATCAATATACAAGGCAAATGTCAACAGCCATAAAATGAGAAATCAACAGTAATACAATAATTGTGGGGGACTTTAACACCCCAGTTATACCAATGGACAGATCTTCCAGACAGAAAATTAATAATAGAAACAGGCCTTAAATGACACATTAGACCAGATGGTCTTAATTGGTATTTATAGAACATTCCATATGAAAGGAGCAGAATACATATTCTTTTCAAGTGCACATGGAACAATCTCTGGGATAGACCACATGCTGGGTCATAAAGCAAGCCTTGGTAAATTTTAAAAACTGAAATCATATCAAGTATCTTTTCTGACCACGACATTATGAAATTAGAAATTGACTACAGGGACTTTCCTGGTGGTTCAGCGGTTAAGAATCTGCCAGCCAGTGCAAGGTATATGGATTCAAGCCCTGGTCTGGGAAGATCCCACATGCCGCGGAGCAACTATGCCTGTGCACCACAACTACTGAGCCTGAGCTCTAGAGCCCACGAGCCACAACTACAGAGCCTGTGTGCTACAGCTGCTAAAGCCTACATGCCTAGAGCCCATGCTCCACAACAAGAGAAGCCACTGCAATGACAAGTCCACACACCACAACAAAGAGTAGCCCCCACTCACTGCAACTAGAGAAAGCCCGTGCACAGCAATGAACACCCAACATAAACAAAAATTAATTAATTAATTTATTAATTTTTAAAAATACAAGAGAAAAACTATGAAACACATAAACACGTGGAGACTAAACCATATGTTACTAAACAACCAATGGATCACTGAAGAAATCAAAGAGGAAATCAAAAAATACCCAGAGACAAATGACAAGGAAAACATGATGATACAAAAGCTATGGGATGCAGCAAAAGCTGTTCTAAGAGGGAAGTTTATAGCAATACAATCCTACCTCAAGAAATAAGAAAACCTCAAATAAAAAAACCTAACTTAACACCTAAAGCAACTAGAGAAAAAAGAACAAAAAAACCCCAAAGTTAGTAGAAGGAAAGAAATCATAAAGATCAGAGCAACAATAAATCAATTACAGACTTAGAAAACAATAGAAAGGATCAATGAAACTAAAAGCTGGTTCATTAAAAAGATAAAAGAAATTGATAAACCTTTAGTCAGACTCATCAAGAAAAACAAGGGAGAGGGCTCAATTCAATAAAATTAGAAATGAAAAAGGAGAAGTTACTACAGATACCACGGAAATACAAAGAATCATAAGCAACTATATGCCAATAAAATGGACAACCTGGAAGAAATGGACAAATTCTTAGAAAGGTACAATCTTCCAAGATGGAACCAGGAAGAAATAGAAAATATGAACAGACCAATCATAAGTATTGAAATTGAAACTATGATTAAAAACTTCCAAAAAACAAAAGTCCAGGACCAGATGGCTTCACAGGGAAATTCCACCAAACATTTAGAGAAGAGTTAATACCTATCATTCCAAAACTATTCCAAAAAACTGCAGAGAAAGGAACATTCTCAAACTCATTCTATGAGGTAACCATCACCCTGATCCCAAAACCAGACAAAGATATCACAAAAAAAAAGAAAATTACAGGCCAATATCACTGACGAAAATAGACACAGAAATTATCAACAAAATAGTAGCAAATCAAATTCAACAATATGTTAAAAGGATCATACACATAATCAAGTGGGATTTATCCCAGGGATGCAAGGATTTTTCAATACCTGCAAATCAATCAGTATGATACACCACATCAACAAATTAAAGAATAAGCACCATATGATGTAAAATAGATGCAGAAAAATCTTTCAACAAAATTCAACACCCATTTATTATAAAAACTCTCCAGACAGTGGGCATAGAGGGAATCTACCTCAAAATAATAAAGGCCATATATGACAAACCCATAGCTGACATCATACTCAATGATGAAAAGCTGAAAGCATTTCCTGAAAGATCAGGAAAAGACAAGCATATCCACTCTCACCACTTTTTTCAACATAGTTTTGAAAGTCCTAGCCATGGCAGTCAGAGAAGAAAAAGAAAGAAAGGAATCCAAATTGTAAAACAAGAAGTAAAACTGTCACTGTTTGCACATGACATGATACTATACATAGAAAATCCTAAAAATGCTACCAGAAAACTACAAGAGCTAATCAGTGAATTTGATAAACTTGCAGGATACAAAATTAATACACATAAATCTCCTGCATTTCTATACTCTAACAACAAAACATCAGAAACATAAATTAATGAAACTGTATCATTTACCATCCCATCAAAAAGAATAAAATAACTAGGAATAAACCTACCTAAGGAGGCAAAAAACTGTGCTCTGAAAGCTATCAGATGCTGATGCAAGAAATCAAAGATGACACAGACAAATGGAGAGATATACCATGTTCTAGGATTGGAAGAATCAATATTGTCAAAATGACCATACTATCCAAGGCAATCTACAGATTCAGTGCAATCCCTATCAAATTACCAATAGCAGTTTTCACAGAACTAGAACAAAAAGTTTTACAATTTGTATGGAAACATAAAAGACCCTGAATAGCCAAAGTAATCCTGAGAAAGAAAAACAGAACTGGAGGAATCAGGCTCCCTGACTTCAGACTATACTATAAAGCTACAGTTATCAAAACTGTACGGTATTGGCACAAAAATAGAAATATAGATCAATGGAACAGGATAGAAAATCCAGAAATAAACCCATGCACCCATGGTCAATTAATCTATCACAAAGGAGGCAAGAATATATAATGAAGAGAAGACAGTCTCTTCAATAAGTTGTGCTGGGAAAACTGGACAGCTACATGTAAAAGAATGAAATCAGAACACTACCTAACACCATACACAAAAATAAACTCCAAATAGATTAAAGACCTAAATGTAAGACCAGACACTATAAAACTCTTAGAGGAAAACACAGGTAAAACACTCTTTGGTATAAACCACAGCAAAATCTTTTTGACCCACCTCCTAGAATAATGGAAATAAAAATAAATTAATGGGACCTAATGAAACTTAAAAGCTTTTGCACAGCAAAGAACACCATAAATAAAATGAAAAGACAACCCACACAATGGGAGAAAATATTTGCAAGTGAATTGATCGACAAGAGATTAATTGCCAAAATATACAAACAACTCATGCAGCTCAATATCAAACAAACAAACAACTCAATCAAAAATGGGTGGAAGAACTAAGTAGACATTTCTCCAAAGACATACAGATGGCCAAAAAGCACATGAAAATATGCTCAACATTGGTAATTATAAGAGAATTGTAAATCAAAACTACAATGAGGTATCTATCACCTCACTCCAGTCAGAATGGCCATCATCAAAAAGTATACAAACAGGGAGTTCCCTGGCCATCCAGTGGTTAGGACTCTGCACTTTCACTGCTGAGGGCCCAGGTTTGATCTCTGGTCAGGGAACTAGGATCCTGCATGCCATGCGGTGTGGCCAAATTAAAAAAATAATCTACAAACAATAAGTGCTGGAGAGGGTCTGGAGAAAAGTGAACCCTCCTACTCTGTTGGTGGGAATGTAAATTGGTACAGCCACTATGGAGAACGGTATGGAGGTTCCTTAAAAAAATTAAAAATAGAGTTACCATGTGATCCAGCAATCCCACTCCTGGGCATATATCCAGAAAAAAACATAATTAGAAAAGATAATGCACCCCCATGTTCATTGCAGCACTATTTACAATAGCCAAGATATGGAAGCAACCTAAATGTCCGTTGACAGAGGAATGGGTAAAGAAGATTTAGTATATATATGTACAATGGAATATTTCTCAACCATAAAAAAGAATGAAATAATGCCATCTGCAGCAAAATGGATGAACCTAGAGACTATCATATTAAGTAAAGTAAGTCAGACAGAGAAAGACAAATATCATATGATATTTGTATGGGGAATTTTAAAAAATGATACAAATGAACTCATTTACAAAACAGAAACAGACTCACAGACTTCTAAAACAAACTTATGGTTACCAAAGGGGAAAGGTGGGGGTGAGAAATAAATTAGGAGTTTAGCATTAACATATACATACTTCTATATATAAAATAGATGATCAACAAGGACCTACTGTATAGCACAGGGAACTGTACTCAATATTCTGTAATAACATATTTTAAAAATCTGAAAAAGAATAAATATATGTATGTATAACTGTATCACTTTGCTGTACACCTGAAACTAACACAATATTTTAAATCAACTATACTCAAATATAAAAGAAAAATTAAAAATTTAAAAAGTAGTTAATTTCTTCCATTGAGTGGGGGGTTTAGCATCTGTAAAACAACTTAGGAAATGTGCATCAGATACTATTATCTAAGTACCTTGAAGAGGAGCTAAAGCACTAGATACAGGGGAGGGGTCTGTTCCAGAAAGGCCCCATAGGTTCCTAATCCAGTAAAATATGATTTTGAATATCAGTACTTCTATATTTGGCTGTATGAAACTGAACAGACACTTTACTTCCCTGAGCCCCAGCTTCCCCATTTTGAATGAGACAATATTTACTTCAATGTATGGTTGTAACTCATTGAGGTGCTGCCTATGAAAGAGTAAGGTCAGAAACTAACATACAGCAGGGCACTAAGAACACATGTGTTGGATCTGAACTACAGCTCTGGGAGGTAGATATTTTTTAACTTCCATTTTATATATAAGGAAAGAGAAGATCAGTAGAATTCAATTCAATTCCTTCTTCAATATTACTCAACTAGAAAGCAGACGAGCAGAAGCTCAAACTCTGGACTACTGATTTTTGAATCTTGGCTTCTTTCCACATGTTCTGTGTTTTTTTTCATAAGTTTGCCTGGGGCCGCTCCTAAAAAGGAGTTATAAAATAGTTAGAAGGTCCCTGGGGGTTTAGTCAGGATCTCCCCAGAGAAAGAATCAAAATTAGTCATTCATCAGATTATAAATCTACATGTTAATTCCAAAATACTTAGCATCTGTCAACTAAAAATTGACACTTGCCATCTGCCTCTACAAGGATTAAGTCACTAGCCACTGCAGTCGCTGACCTTCAACACATCCTGAAAGGAGTTCAGGGTGGAGATCAGGAATGAGGCACTGTATGCTTTGGGAAAAACTTACAGAACAGGCCTTCAGATAGTTAGATATTTTCAGAAGATTTTATGAGCCCAAATTCTTGTATCTCCTCATATCTAGAAAAGCACTAAAATAATTAATGGAGGCATCTGCTCTTCATGACTAGCAGCAATTTTCTGCAAATTGTGTGCTTGGCTGCATTTATCCCTCGTCACTAAAATCATATACAATATTGACCTTCCCCCCTACTTCTTCAGAGTACTTCCTCAGAGCTGCTGTCTCCCAGGCTACAGACTTCATTCTGCCCCAAATAACACTTAACTGAAAACTCTCACATTGTTCATTTTTTCAGTCAACTCATCTTACCAAAGACATTCCATTGTCTAGTTTCTACCTACTTTTCAAGATGCTTTCCTTGTCACTTCACCACCTTATACTTTGAGCTCCAACTATATTAAACTTGTATTTTTGTATTTCCTAAAATATATCTGCTGTTTTACAGTCCCCTGGATTTTTTCATGCTGCAAAAACCTCCCTTATTTCTCTCCACCATTTATCACCAAGTTAATTATTACTCTCCATAATTCGGTTTAGGTGATATATCCTGCAACATTTCTCTGACCTTCTTAGGCCAGGTTGAAGACACTCCTTCTTTGCTTAGATAGAAATCTGCCCAACCTCTACCATAGCACTGATCACACTGCAGTATAGGTTTTGGTTTATATTCTCCTCATCTACATAACTGTTTTATCTGGAAATTTTGCTGCAACAAACAGAAGCCTATTCAAATTCTCTTAAGCCCTCAATGAAATCCAGAAACAAAAATGAATAAACAGGTCTCGGGTCAGGAGTGAGGTCTTCACTGGGACCAGAGCAGAAGGAATCCATGGACATCTGCATTCTACCATACAATTCAGGGGCTAACTCCCTTAGTTTCTTTGATTCAAACTTTGAAGAAAAAGAAACTGACTCCACTGTGTCATGTCTACCCATAGACCAACAGCTGTGTCCAGAAAAGGGAATAAGTTATTAACATGGACACCTGACCCTTCCCATCATCAGGGATGTGGGACGCTTCCAAGAAGTAGTGTGCAGGCTGGACAGGGAAGTGATCACGTAAACTAGAGACACAGAGCTCCTTAGGAAGAGGGACAGTACCTTAACCACCTTTATATTCCCCTTTGGTAGCTTAGTGGGAGAACAATGCAGGCACCCTATAAACATAAATAATGAGAGAGATGACTTTCACCATCCAGGAATCCTGCAGTCTTTCTTCCCCCCTCCCCATCTCCAAATAGATGAGACCTTGAGTTACAAGAGATTAATTACATTTGGCCATCAGGCAGGAGTGCTCACTCGGCAATTTTTAAATGCAAATCCAGTTGTGGATTGCTCACAAGGTAATTTTGCCTTATTTTCATCTTTTTTTTGTAAGAATTGACTAGACTGCATTTCCAAATGATAATGACCACAACCAGTTATATTAAAATGTCAGATATAAAGTAGAAGTAATTATCTGTCCTTCAAGAAGATCTTGATGTATGGAGCCAAAAGCCCATTATATACTCCATTCATCAACATTTATTCAATACTCACTATGTACACAATACTGTAAAAATGTATAGGACACTTTCAAAGAAAGGTGAAGACCAGATTCTGCTCTGAGCAAGTATATAGCTAGGTAGATAGAATAGATTGTGATCACGGAGTAGATTATAATTAATGAATTCACATTGCAGTCACATAGTATACTTTACTAACTATTTGAAAGAATAATAAGATTTAGCCTGAAAAAGAAAGCATTAAGGAGAAAAAAGTTAGTTTAATAACTAAGCAACAATTATGCAATACACTTTGTTCTAGGCACTTGGTGTATTCCTGTGGACCTTGTATTCTTTGGCAGGAAGATGGATAATAAGCAAACAAACATGATAATTTCATATAGATAAGTGTTATGTGGGAAACAGAATAAGACTATTCAATAAAAGTGATGTATTGCTTTAAAGTGGCTTCTTTAGATAGGGTAGTCAGGAATGGCTTCTCTGAGCTGAATCCTACATGATAAGAAGGAGCCAGACATGAAAAAGTGTCCAAGCTCAAGGAATAGCAAATACAAAGTCCCTGAGAAATGAATGAGGTTAGTGTTCAAGGAAAAGAAAGAAGACTCATGAGGCTGTCATGAGAACAGAGGAGAAAAGTGATAAAGATGGATTTCGGCAACAGCCAGAACATATGCAGTTTTCAGGATACAGTAAGAGGTTTACTTTGTTTTTTTTAATGTAGTGGAACATCATTGGAGGGCTTTAAGCAGGAAAGTGGCCTGACATAATTTCAGAAATATCACTATAACTGCTGTGGAGAGAAAAGATTATGAATTACAGGAGTTTGAAAATCCTATCAGGGAGAAAAGTGGCTCTCTTACAGTGATCCAGGTGAGAGACGATGGTGTCTTGACCTACTGTGGTTTTGGATAGGACAGAGAGAAGTAGACAGAATCTGAATTTATTTTGGATTTACCAATAAGAGACTGGGGGAAAAAGAATCATAGAAATGTTTTAGAATTTGGGCTTAAGAAACAGAATATGTGGTGCCATTAACTGTGATGAAGATGACTTTGGTGGACAAATCAAAAGTTTATGTTGGAGCAGGTGAAGTTTGAGATGTCAAGAAATACCAAGTAGACAGTGAGAAAAAATATGTCGGCAGTTCAGAGAAAGGTCAAGGTAAAGTAATTGATATATAGATGTTATGTAAAGCCATTAGAATGATAATTATCTTTAAGTGCTTGCAGAAAGATGAAGTTCTATTTGTAGTTGTTTGCAGCAATGACATCAGACATTTGTTGCTTGATAAAACACTTTGAAAATAGAAATGTCATGGTTCTGTTCCAAGCATTTTTGACTCAGTAGGTCTGGGATTTCTATCCATGGTGCAACAAGCTGTGTGTATGTTTTTTGTTAATCTCCTCAGGTGAATCTAAGATTGAGAATCACTGCTTTAAGGGCAGAGTCATGATAAGTAAATAAAGTTAACATCCTCTGGTGCTTCAGTGAGGATTATAGGAGCCATTTTAGAATCCCTGTATTAATGGTAAGAGGGCTTGAACTAAAATATGGTCTGGATAACTTTTCTTTGCCTTGGTTTTCCAGCTTAAAATAACCAGACTGTTTTGGCTATTACTTTGCAATTTCTCATAGAGTACACATGGCCACCCTAGGATATCCTGTCATTCCCTCTGTATAACTTTTCTATACGTGACATGA
Organism: Lipotes vexillifer; assembly: GCF_000442215.2. NCBI lineage: Eukaryota > Metazoa > Chordata > Mammalia > Artiodactyla > Lipotidae > Lipotes > Lipotes vexillifer. Next base: position 263,104 of record NW_006791298.1, read on the forward strand.
AGAAATTATGCAAAAATCCTAATGCAGGAGTTGACAAACTCTCTCTAAAGGATCAGAAAGTAATTATTTTAGGCTTTGTGAGTTATACAGTCTCTGGCTCAACTACACAACTCTGCCCTCATAGTGAGAAAGAAGCCATAGACAATATGTAAATGAATGAGTGTGGATATGTTCCAATAAAACTTTATTTTAAAAATTCAGGACGTGAACAGGATTTGGCTGTGGTCCATAGTTTGACAGCCCCTAATCTAATGTATGGTGTGAGATATGAGAAAGGTCACCAGTGGTAGAGTTTGTGCACAGATGATGGTGAAAGCCTGGACTTATCTGGACCACTTTTTCATTGCTTTTACACAGGTGCTATATTTTATAAGATTTTGGCAGCAGGAAATAATAAGGTAAGATTAGATGGCCAACTTCAAATTGAAGGTGAAGGCTGCATCTCCTCTCCTGATCATGCTCTCGTTGCATATTACAGGCTGTGGATTTTGCCATTATGTTAGGAAAATGTTTGAAACTGGGAGGTGTGCACTACTTTGATGTACTACTCTTAGTTATATGACTTGGACAAGTTACTTAGCTTCATAAGTCTAAGTTCTTCTTCAATAAGTTAGGGATGATAATAGGACATACATTATTGGCTTATTGGGATGAACAAATTATATAATAAATGATAGGCACAGCACAGTCTCAAGCAGAGCAAATACTCTAAAGTCATAATTAGATGTAGAATACAATTGTACATTTAAACATGTAAGATCATAAGTAGTGCTATTGGTTTATTAATTAACACGGCAGTATGGGAATGAATACGGACATGGGAGGATAAATGGTGAAACAGTAAGTTCCTGGCCACTGGAAATGTTTAAGTGGAGCCTGGATATTCATTGTTTGTAAAAGTTAAACCAGGAAATCCTCTGAGTTTCTGATTTTATATTTGCAAGCTAAGGACAGAGCCAGGATGCCTAGATATTGCTTATAACTTTCAATTAAGATTTCCTGTCAGGGCAAAGTTGAATATTTTGCATCTTAAGGAGGCAACATGCTACAGTGGGAGAATCCTGGACTTTGGCATCAAAGTCCATGAGTTTGAAATTCCAGTTCTGCTATTTTACTGTTTGACATTAAGCCCATTGCTTCATGTCTCTTATTTATTCAAAGGGGATCATAATCCTTAAAAGTATTAAATTAGTGTTTATACATATATATATATATATATATATATATATATATACATATACATATATCAGTATATATACTGACATACTGGCACACAGTAGATAATTACTTCCCTCCCCAGCATTTTCTTTTTATTCTGAATACCTCCTATACATTCCATGTGTCACCAAACAAGGTTCCCACCTTACATTTCTCCCTTAATCCTCTCATTTTCATCATCAAGAACAAAATTAAGCTTCTATCAAGTGCTCACTGACATTACCCTGGCATCCGAACTATCCGATGTGACATAAAAAAAAATTTAATGTGTAGACATGCTAATCAGAAGGGAAATGTCAAATCTGCATACATTTCAAGTGACCCAACAATATTTACCTTCAAGCTAAGTCTATTTTTCTGACAATTGCCTCATTGAGGAAGTGACTCATTCAGCATACCAAGCCCAATTCCATATGAGAACTTTACCTCAGACTGGTTTGAAAGCATCAAAAATATAAATGTCACACTGCCTTGCAGTTTGTAACAAGCCTAATTTGATTTGACGAATTATGTTGATTTTGAAGGGGTCACTAACCATTAGAACTGCTGAGGACAAAGAGTGCCTTGAAGGTGGATCACAATTGAATGTTTAAACAGTTTGTTATGCAAATTTGCTTTCTACCTGTCAGGAGTGGGTAAAGGATAGTGATAGAGAGTTGCTGGTAAGGACAAGTCCAGGATTGATGACCGCCTGGCACAGTCCTTAGTTGCTGCAGAGAGCATCTTGCAGAGCTCAGCACATAGATCTGCCACTCTTATTACCCAGGAGGGTTAGATAAGCACAACTTCCACCAGGAGTACGAGATACTCCTATTTTCCAACTCTCACATCTCCTACTCCATGGCCATCAAAGCAAGTAAGAGTAAACGGAGTTCAAATCAAGCTTCCCTCAGAATGCCAACTCCCAAATTATGAAATTACCTCTCAAATAGATCAATGGATCCTCTGGAAGGTGAAACTGACATCCTGGAAGGATGTGAACATTTCACAGCCCAGGCCTCCCTTTGTCTCCAGTCCCATAGGCAAGCCTTCATCTCTTTAACTGTTCACTCTCCATTTTAACTAAAGAATTTATTTTATTTTGTTTTGTTTTTTTAATCAAAGTCTCCTTAAGGAAGACTGTGTCCTCATTTATGCCCCAAACAGTGACAGCATCTTAGTATTCGTTCCCTGGGGAGGTCCTTTGTCTTTTGGTGGCACCACAGCCCCACTTTCTCCCTGTTCTCTATGCTGTGTGAGGGTGCTAGTCTATCCTTTTTTGTTTGGGTTTTCTCAAATATTGCCATGAGCTAGGAAGATTTGACCCAGCTCACTCTCTCTCCTGGCTGGACCCTGAACTCAAGCAGGTTTCCTCATCTGGGGCAGAAGTACGGAGACCATAATATTCCCATGCAATTCTAGGGTATCCCAGTATCTGTAGTAGAGCAGATGTTACAGGTGCTCATCTCACTCACGATACTGTTTCTTACACTCAATTTATGTTATCAAACTGTTCATGGAGGGCTCTGTGAGCCATGGTGCAAATATTAGGCACTATTCTGAGTGAGACAGGAAGCCAGTGGAGAATTCTGAGCAGTTTCTTATTTTACAACTTGTGGACAAAAATATGCCCTCAGAGGGCCATTGAGAAATAATGTATGTAAAGCACAGAGCACAAGGCCTGTTACATAATTGGTATACAATAAAGGTTTGCTACTGCTGTTATGAACATTAAATTCATAGCCTCTTTATCTTGGCCTTTTCATTTTATTTTATTTCATTTCTCTTTCTTTTGGTGGAAGGGAGAGTACTTAATAAATAGAAAGGATGCACTTGCTCTTGTAAGCCTGATACATGCTTATGAATAGTCGAACAAAAACCTAACAATTCCAAATTACACATGCTTTTAGCAACTGAACAAAAGCCAGATTTCTTGTTTTTAATATCTCTGTGGCAGGAGCTAAAAGAACATTTTGTGACTAAAGGAAAGTTAAAGCTGGGTATGATTGGCCTTTGCCCACTAATTCAATCAACAAATGTATATGGAATGCTTCCATAAAGTACAGTGGCTTTGAACCCAAAAGTCCTGGATCAAATGTCATCTCTGCTGCTTATTTAATGTGTGCCTGTGAGCTTATCACTTGATTTCTCCAAGTCTATTTCCTCATCTTCAAAATGGGACTTTGTTGTAGGGGTTAAAAAGATGAGGAAAATAAATCCAGTATCTCTTGGTGTGAAAAGTCATAGAATAAGCATAATAATTATTTTAAATGTGTTCATTATGTAGGCAGCCATCATCTTCCTAGATGAACTAATTGCTAATTAGGAATAATTTTGTTCAAAGTTCTACCATCCTGGAAAATTTAATTTCAACAATTGAGCATCTATTAGGAAAAGTACTATGCTAATCCCTGAGAAGGATGTAACCCTGAGTAACATCTGGTTTTTAGGGCCCTTTAGGACACTACCCCAGCCCAGCAAAGCATGCTGGGAAGCACATGAAAGGGAAACCCAGCTTATGACCTGGGTTCAGGAATGGATATCTACACCATTCCATTCCACATGCCCATATTTTGCTTACTTTCATTATTTCTAACCCTTACAATAAATCTATAAAGTAAATATTATTACCTCTCTTTTACAGATGAGAAATGGAGATGCAGTAAGGGGAAAGCCCTTATGCAGTGTTTTTCTGTTGCTAAGTGGTAGGGCTGAATTCTCATTTCATTTGATTTTGGCAAAAATTTATACGAGACCTACTCTGAGTCAGATAATTGTCATAGATGCTGGGGTTATAAAGGTGAGCAAAACATTCCTGACCTCTTGGAGTTTACATACAAGATTTGAACCCAGATCTGACCTGCTCTAAAACTTCAATCTTTCTACTAGACCCAGTACTTCATTGCAGTGGTGCCATGTGGGGAGATGAATCTGACTCCAATTCAGTGAATTACGTTTCCTGTTATGCCATTTTTATTCCCTTTATGATTTAATCAGAACACTTGCTTAGATTGATATACAGCTTAGTCATGCATATGATCTTTTTTCCCCAACATTTTTTTCATGGGGCTGTCAGTTTTGCAAACTGGCTTGATTTACACAGATATTTTATCCAGAAACAAATTAGCAATTTAAAATGCAGAACAGAAAAGGCTGCCAGTGTGCTAATAGCTCCATTTCCTTGATTAAGAGGGCTTTCTCCAAGATGGCATAAAGAACAAAGCCCTCTTTGGCCTAAAATTCATTTGGTTGATGGTCTTAGAAGAGAGAGATGCTAGAAGAACACTGTCCTGTCTGAACAATAGAAATCTACCCCAAGTCTTACTGCCAGACTAATTTTCAAAAATATTACTTTGCACATGCACTTTGGTCATAAGCTTTTGTGGTTTTCTATGCTTGCAGAATAAAAATCCCAAACCCCTAAAGTTCTCATTCAAAGTCAAATTTTTTTCTCTAACTTCTTTAGTCTTTTCCCTCCCCTGCCACTTCCCAAGTCTGGGGAGGCTGCAGATTGGAGTTTGAGGCCCCCTCTGTTTTACATAGTAGAGGTGTTACCTTAGCTGAGTCACTTTGCCTCTCAGAGTTTCTCTTTTATCTTTATCTATTCTATAAAAAGAGATAGTAGAATTTGTCCCTCTCTTCCCCTTAGATCTGAGGAGAGGCTCAAATGAGGCAAAAGGTTTTGTTAACTGTAAAGAACAATACACAAACCACCTTGCAGTATCTTTGTTCCACCCACAATTATCAACTCTTCTTCCCATACACAATACACATTTACACGTCATCTCTCCCTTTCTGTCACATGCATGCCCCCTCCTCGCTGTCTATCTAAATAAGAGTTTGTCTTTCTTCAGAAACTTGATCCTAAAAGAAATCTGTTGTCGAACAGTCATAGCCCTCAAGAATCTCCTCCTCCACTGACCTGCCATGGTTTTATGCACTTAGCACTCACTTGATCTTTGCTGTCTTTTTGCTATCATTCTTCAGTGTCTCACCAATTAGCTTGTAAACCCCCAGGAGAGAGACTGAATTTTACAGTAATTTGTGTTAGCACATAACATATGATTCAGATTCAGATAACATTTATTGAATGCCTACAACATGCCTGCTCTGTGTCAAGGACAATCATAGGTGCTTCCTCATTTGCTTCTTGTTTACTCCTAAGATAGATATTGCTCTTATTCACAATTTACACATATGGAGATGAAGGTTCAGAGGAGCTAACTCTTCATTGTTCCACATCTCATAGCTAGTAAGTGGCGGAGCTGAAACCTGATTCCAGGGCAGATTTTAAAGCCCATGTTTTTTCCGCCAAAATATGCTATCTCCTTTATTAAGTGTCGGCTGATGCCCATCCTAATTGTGATGATGGTAGGTAACTGGGGCATCAAATGGGGTCTTTAGTAGCTCAGAGCACCAACCATCTGGACCTGATTATAACTGACCATACGGACTCATATCTGACTATTCATCCTATAAATTTATGTTTATCTGGCTTTTATTTTTTACATAGGTTAAGCACATAAAAGCAAAGGAAATGATATGGAATAAAATGTATAATTCAAAACTTAAATGCCCTTAGTCTTATCATTACAATTTTAGCTACTTTTAACTCCTTGTGCTCCAGTTTCCTCATATTAAAAATGAGAATCCCATTACCAACCTCACAGGATAATGCAAAGATCAACTGATATGTATAAATAGATACTGCATTAGTAGTTGTTATAGTAATAGTGAGAAGTGAGCAGGAATAATATCCAGTAACAGCTAGTTAGTTCTAATTTAGTGTGTGTCAACATCAAGTAAATATCCTGTTTGTAAAATCTCTGAATAGAGAACAATCTAGGCAATTAAGAGTTTACAGAAATTTGTATGGAGATAAAAATGATTCAAACTAATTATGAAAAAGCAAACTCTTCATAGAAATCTTTAAGGATTTTTAAGGCCTGCCCTCTAGTATGCTTTCTGTTACTAGAGGATTTCTAGCATAGGTTTATATATGGTCTAGGAGGATAAAGAGGCCATTTTTTAATGTGTTGGTGTCAAATTTACTTACATATTTAATGCTATTAAGTACACATCTGGATGTGTGCTATCAGCAGAATGGGGTGGGAGAGGTGGGGAGCCTCGGTCACCTTGGGCTGCCATAACAGAATACCACAGAATATGTGGCTTAATCAACAGAAATTTATGTCTCACAGTTCTGGAAGGTAGAAGTCCAAGATCAATGTGCCAGTTGATTTGGTTCCTGGATTGTAGTCTTGTTGCTGTGGTTCACATGGTGGAGAGAGAACACTAGCTCCCTAAACTCTCCTTCTAAGGACACTGATCTCACCCTGAGGACTTCACCTTCATGACTTCCAAAGGCCCCACCTCTATCACATTGAGAGTTAGGATTTCAAAAGATGAATTTGGGTGGGGGTAGGACACATATATTCAGTCCATAGCATTGGGTAAGATAAAATCATAGAGACAAGTGATACCTTCTCTCTGCCATCAAAATAACCCCTCTTCCAAAAGTGTGGCCAGCCATGTGTCCAGGTAGACAAGGGAAGGAGACCAATGGAACTGGGAGGTGAGAAGCTTTCTAATTAGACCCAACATAGGACTAGGAAGAAATGTCTCCATTACAATACAACTGAAATAATTCCAATGAATTGGAACTACTAAGACTAAGGATATCCAAAATGTATAGTTTGAGTCCAAATTAGATTCCCCCCTACTATATAGATGGGACCTCATCAATCTTGTCCCCCAGTGTTTATGTGGGTCTGTTTCCTAAAACTCTACAAATGTTAGATTTTTAATCTTTGGTAATATGATATTACAAAGAAATTGCTTTTCATCTGTTATTGTTCAGCTCAGTCATCTTCATATATGCTTAATCCTTACTAGTCACTTGTGTTATTTTATTTTCTTCTGCTTTTTTTTTTTTCATTCCCCTTGGAATATCAATGTCTTTGTTACTGGTTTCTAAGAACTCATTTATGACTAAGGATGTTAACCATTTGTCATGCAATGCAAATGAAATACAATATTTTATTGCCGTCAATTTACTATGGTGTTTTGTATTTTGGTTGTGTATTAAAATATAATAATGTTGTGTTTTTTAAAAAAAAAGAAAGAAAAAATCTTACATAAAACTCTAATACATTAATAGCAGGAGTAGAGTAAATCCAGTTTAAATGAGGATGTAGGGATCAGACTTTTTCTTGGCCTCTGTATTAGTCCACCAGGGCTGCCATAACAGAATACCATAGACTGGGTGGCTTAAACAACAAACATTTATTTTCTTATAGTTCTAGAGCCTGAACATCCATGAGCCAGGTGCCAGCAGGGTTGGTTTCTGGTGAGAGTTCTCTCCTTCCCTTGACAATGGCTAACTTTTCACTGTGTCCTCACATGGCCTTTCCTCTGTGCACTCCTGGTGTCTCTTCCTCTTCTCATAAGGACACCAGTCCTAGTGAATTAGGGGTCTACCCTTATGACCTCATTTAACCTTGATAACCTCATTAAAGGCCCTATCTCCAAATATTGTCACATTGGAGGTTAGGACTTTAACATACAAATTTTGGAGAGGTACAATTTTGTCCATAACATCCTTGTCCTTACCCCTTACATGGCTTATAAGGCATTTTAAGAAACCCAAAAAATCTTTGGAGAAAAATATGAAAATCATTGGTCCACATCACCAGTGGATCACCTATATCACCCAGACCTTTGAAAATATCACAATGATTGACCAGTGTTTCTCATTGGTTTGTATTTCCTTCTTCATACTAGAATTAAGTCAACAGTGAAGAGAAAGCAGTTTAGACAAATGAGATCTTGTTAGTAGGAAATTGTTCACTTAACAAAATGTACCTACTTCCAAGGATGTTTTCTCTGGACTTGGCCAGGTCCACACAGCTTTGTAGACTCTATGATGTTGAGCTTATCCATGCTGTGTGCAGCAGCCAACAACTGTCATGTGTGCATTTTAAAAGGGGCAAACAAGAGTCTATTTCACCTTCCCTTCCTGAGGTTTAGGTAAAACCCTTTGGTTGGCTGGAAAAAAAATACACATATCCTGAATTACCTTTAGTATCATCCACTGAAATCAGACGATATAAAGGAAAGATGCTCAGTCTTGGTGAGATGTCTGCAAGTGCATGTGTGTGTGCACAAGAACTCTCTCTCTCTCTCTAACACACACAAACACACACACACACACACACACACACACACACACACACACACACACACACACACACACACACACATGCTACAGTCTAAGGTAATATGCAACACATCCAGGAATAAATAAACTAGCTAATGAGGCATTCTCTAAGGAGACCGCTTAGCTAGTTTTAACCCACTCTGGCCATGATAATTTTGACTATAAAATTCAGGTAGTCTCTACCTACACATAATAATACCTGAGGATTATTTTTCTTCGTACTTATTTACCAAGACAAAAAAAGTGATTGTTATGGAAATCAGAATAAGGGCACTCCAGGCAGAAAGCACAACATGAGCAAAGGCAAGTAAGCAGGAAACATAGGATGTATACAAAGAACACATATTAACTTAGAATTTAGGATGAAAAAGGGAAATGATAAAAATTTTTGAAAGAATGACTTGACAGATAACTAAGGGTCTGGAGACTGGAATAAGTAATTTGAATATGGTCTCTAAGCACCAAATAATAGTGGAAGGGTTTTGAGCAAAGATACATAATCAGAATTTTGCTGTAGAAAAATTAACATGGTGGGCATGTGTGGGATTAACCAAAGGAAGGAGAAATAATTCAGAAAACATTTATAAATCTAATAGAAAATGTGACATGAGACTCAAAAAAACAAGCAACAGCAAAGTGTCAGCAGAACCTTAACATTTGTGAATTTAACATTAACATTTTTCACCAATTCATAAGAGACCTGACCGGTCCCTAGTACAAAGAATTTCCCATTTTGTTGAGGCATGAACCCGAATCACATGCTCTATGAGACAGATGTGTAGAAATGAGTCCCTCAATCTACTAAGTGAGCCTAGCTGAATGTCCTGTAACCACTCCTCAACACAATATACTCCACTTTCTCACATACACATGGGCAATGGGCAGTTAGTAGATGAAACTTGACTAAGAAACACGCAAAACAAAAACACAGTGACTCCCATTCAGCTGGACTAGGGATATTAGGGGCTGATAATGAAAAAATGAATATCTTCCAATCATAGATAGCTTCACACAAAGGCAAAAGAAGCAACCACTGCTATTGGATGAATCAATAAGCTCCAAAGTAACCTGTTATACTCCAATAAAGATGTTAAAAAAAAGCCTAATTTTTAGAAATCTCACTTTATTGCTCTATAGTTTTACTTTTTTACTAAAGAAAATTAACTGTAAGATGCAATGTTTGTTTCAATTTGTATTCATTAAAATCCAGTTTGAAATCCCAAAAAAAGAAAATTAAAAAAAATATATTTTTCATTAACAACCTGCATGGAAATTCTACATTAAACCACTTAAAGTAAGGCCTTTGTGAAAATATGAAATCCATCCCAAGGGCAGGAGACCATTTACCAAAATGATGTTAACACGAGCCTTTCCCATGAAGCGCTTGAACTTAGGTGAAGGATTATTAGGATAAGACTGGACAGAGGCAATGTTTCACCAAGATAGCCCATGGCACTGTATCAGGGGTGGTAACCCCATCTAATTGGGGAAGGAGTCAAGGGTCACATCAAGAAATATTTGGCCAGATACACATTTAAAGACAGAAAACATATTTGAATCTAGTGTCCAGTGTAGTTTGGAGCAAGTAAGTTTTGTCAAATGTCATAAATGAATATGAGAGACCCATTTCCATATCTGTTGATTTACCTTTTTTCATCCACTTTCAATATTTCATGTCTATGTATTTTAGATGTGACTTATAAACAGTATTTATCTTGTTTGTTAATATAGCTATCCTCACAATCTTCGTCTTTTGTACAGAGAATATAATTAATTTACACATACAGTAATAATGATTTATCTGAATTTATTACTGACACTTTGTACTTTCTCATTGACCTGGCTTTTCTATGTTTCTTTTTCTTTTTTTCTTATCTACTTTTAGTTTGATTTATTTCTCATTCAATTTTTTCTCTCCACTCTATATCATGTTTCTATTCTTTTAGTGGTCACCCTAGAAATTAACATGCATACTTCGTTTACCAAAGTCCTAATATTATCAATAATTTATGTTCCTTCTTATCAATACCCACCCAATTTATAAGATTGTGTTGTCATGTATTTTCATTTTACATTATTTTACTTTAACCCCACTAAAACATTTTTGTTTTACACAAGTCAATATTTATTCATTTGGTCATCTTTTTTTTGTTACTGTTTATTATTCTATCTTACATCTCAAACCTTTGATCTGAGATAACTTCTGTCTCTTTGAAGTTCATAATCTGGAATTTCCTGTAATAAGGATCTGTTAGTAAACTCAAATTTTGTTTGAAAATAACTTTACTTCAACTTTATTATTGAAAGGTAGTGTCATTGGTTATACAATTCTGAGTTGACAAGTATTCTCCCTCAGCATATAGACAACATAATTCCACTGTCTTCCAGCTTCCATTGTTGCTGTTCAGAAGTCAGATGACAGACTAATTAGTATTACTTTGTAGGTAATCTGCCTTCTATTCACTGGCTGTTTTAAACCTACTGTCTGAGTCTCAATGTTCTGAAATTTTATGATGATGTGAATTTTACTCCAGTTTTATCTTATGTGACTAAGTGTAGACACATAAACTAAATGTATAAATGTTTTACATAAGTCTATAAAACAAATTACTTCAAAATTAAATGACTTACAAAAATAAGTATTAATTTCTTGCTAAGGATTTGTAGGTGGGGCTATGACTCTGTTTTTCTGGGGATGGGGGAGTGTGATGGGCCTGGCTGAGCTTGACTTCAAGTTAAACATTGGCTTCAGGTCTATTCCATGTGTTTCTAATTCTGGGACTCAGGCAAAAGGTATAGTAGCTATATGGGATGTGTTTTTCTTATGGGGGATTGTAGTAGTGCAAGAGGCTACAAGTTTTAATTAAATATGTATTTTGTAGTTAAAATTCTTAAGATAGGTTCCTATTTTCATGTAGGTTTTGGCCTCCTGTTTTGCTAGTTAATGAGTTTATTTTAGAAGACTCACATAAAATGTAGAACTTCTAGTTTTTTCAGCAGG
>NW_006791298.1:274530-280340 GCF_000442215.2 Lipotes vexillifer
TCAGCAGGAGGGTCAATTAGGTTATCTAATCTGCTTTATAACTAAAAATTGACTTTTCTACCTGTATCATCTCTGATAAATTTGTTGAAATATCCCATTTGCTGATGGTCTTTCCTCAATACTTTGTGTTGTTCACTCAATCATTCATGCAACTAATATTTATTAAGTATGCACCAAGTACCAGGCACTTTTCTATGTTCCTTTACATAAGTAAACAATGCAGAATAATCCTTATAAGCTGATCATTTGTTGTTTTTTAATTCTTTACTATAATTTTATTAAAGCCAAGTAAGAAAAGGGAAATAAATGTAGTCAATCAGCCAATGTAAACTGAAGTTCTCCCAAGTGTTATTCAGTTCTCTTTTACTCTGTATGGTATTCACCTTATTTATTACATTTTCTATGGTATTTTCATTATTTATGTACTACTTATAAAATATTTCATTGTATGAATGAAAGTACTTTGTTAACTTTGATTAGCTAAGAAAATGATAGTTATTATTAATATTTCTGTTGTTACTAGGTTATAAACTCAGTGGAGGCAAGGAGTATATCAAAACTATTTTGTAAAATAACATGTTGCATTTAGTAAATGTCAGAGCATAGCTTTAATTGAAAAACACCACTGGCAGGTAAGGTAAGGCAGAAAATGTGATGACCCATCATATATTAGAACTAGAAAAGACCAGAGCAGAGACTGAGTAAAATTACCTTGGTTTATAAAGATAAACTGCTAAACAAGGTAAAATGCCAAGCCCAGAGAGATGAAATTACTTGCTCAAGGTCTCTTACATATTTAATAATACAATGAGGGCCAATATTTATTTTGGTATATATAGATGAAATGGAATATTTTTACATTGATTTAGTTACTGTGCTAAATCTTTTGTTTTATTTCATTTTATTTTTACTTTATTTTATTCCAGTATTTTGTCTGTAAATGCTTTTGAACTTTCAGTGTAGACGACCATATCATCTGCAAATAACAGAAGTTTAATATTCCAATTTCCAGTCTTTGTGATTCTAATGTATTTTCCATTATCTATTGTACTTGAATACAAATTTCTTGACTTGAAAATGTTAAGTTTATGATTAGTACATATTGATTTTTAACATTATTGCTAGTCACTAATACTACTATAATAGCAAAACCTTTATAGTAATTACTATCTTCCAGTTACTATTCTCTGTCTTCACAATAACCCTATCACTCTCTCCCTTTTACAGATAAAGAAAAGGAGGAGATACAGAGAATTTAAGTAGATTAGGTAGATTACCTAAATTTATACAGTTAATAAGGACAGATAATTAAATATTGGCATTTTGGTTTCAGAATATATATTCTTGATATAAACGTGATTTCTTCACTTAATTCAAAAATTTCAAGGGGTTAAAGAAGTCTAACCTATTAGACCAAACACTATTTCATACCACACAATCTTTCACATTGTCCTCCTATGTAATATGGGGTTGTCTGAATTTCCATAAAAACCAGAGATTGTTGCTTCATCTGTGACTTCAGAATTCAAAAGAGGTTCTAATGTAGCACAAAGCTTATATTTAAGTTCTATTTAAATGTTCACATGGTAGCTAAACCATTTGATGAGACTTCATAGTTTTTAATTCTTAATATCTTTAAAGACCTTTAAATTTGAGGAGAATCAAGAATAGATTCATAGATTTAAGCCTAAAAATCTGTCATGTACATTAAAACAATACATTTTCAATGGAAGTCTTCTGTTATAAAAGTGACCATACTATATTTTCTTAGTGTATTAACACATCTATTTCTGAGACAATGATTTGCTAGGGCATGGGTTATATCCCTCCATCTTTGCATACTCAGTATCCAGCATAGTGCCTGGCATATAGCAGGTTCTCAATAGCTTTGTTGAATTGATAAAAGACAACAACCCATGGGACATGCATAATTATCCCTATTTGGCAGCTGATGGAAATAAGTTTATAAGAAAGAATCATTATGACCTCCAAAGTTATAAAATTTGTAGTAGCAGAACCAGGATTTAATTTCAGATTTTTGATCCAAAACCACCATCTCTCCACTAAATCACAAAACATATAGAAAAGATTTTACTGTATATTTTTACAGCTAGACCATGACTAAAAATCATGTGGCTTCCTATGTCATTTGCAGAAGAAAATTAAAAGTTTAATGGAAAAGAATGGAAATTCTAAACCAAATTTATAAACTGATCTTTAAAAACAGTTTATTTTATGAATGTAGCAACACATGTCAAAAAACCATCCTAGCCTTCTCTCCTAATAGAAAAGTCCTCATTTCTTCTCTCAAAAAATGACACCATTGCCAACTCTGAATTCCATAAAGTATTAATGAAAGGCTGTGTAAAACTTCTTTTTCAAATTAGTACTTGCATGAGAAAATTATGGAGAAATGGAGATATACCATAACATCAAAGACAGGTTAAACCTGGTATAATTTCCAAGGAGGGTAAATAAGCACATCCCAAAAAATTACGATGTGTAAGTATGGCTTTATGCCTGACAAGATACGTGGTCATAAACAGATTTCTTGTTAGCATGTAGGTAAAGAAAGGTGATCACATGGAGCTATCATAGATTCACTCGGAAAAGATTCTACCGAACAAACCTCATAAAGCTAATGTGGCATTTAACATGATCTCTGACAAGTAACAAAATGTCACAAAATCTGTAATGCAGCAAAATCTAATACCACATAAAATCTCTCGTAATATTCTTTTGGACGAGATGAGGCAGTTAGTATTAGCTATAATATTGAACAACTGTTGGTAGAACAGCTATAATTATTGATGTTAACTCTTTGTTGCCATAACTATTAGGTCAATGGACCTTGTTTTCCTGGGAATGAAGAGAGACAGCCATGAGGGGGAAGAGTTTTTGAAAATAGCAAAATATAGAACGAAAGTAGCAACATAAGGGGCTATTTCCAAACAGAGCTATGTCCATTCAGTACAGTCCTAGATCAAATGCCAAGAATCAGAGAAATATTATCTTTGAGGAGTGGGCAGTTCTGCAGCTTCAGAAGCATAGAATGGAAAAGGTAAAAGATTCCAATACAATTATGAGTCCTTCCAAGGATTCCACCCAGAAATAAGTACAAGAAACAAAAAGCAGGTTACAGTCTCACTCCTCTCACTAGGAGAAATCTGTCACAGGATTAAACAGAAAAGTTAGCTCTCTCTAATAAACACTGCTCAACAGGATCACCAATCACCTCCACATTGCTAAAGTTTCTATTTTCCGTCTTCAGCTTTCTTGGCCTATCAGCAACACCCCATATGCACTACCAGCCCTTGTTGGCATCCAGGACAGCAACCTCTCTGGCCACTCTTTGTGATGGAGTCTCCATCACTCCTTTCCCCTTGTCTTAATATTGGGGTGGCTCAGAAACAAGTCCTTCATTGTCTTCTCTTCATTATCTGCACTCACTGCCCTAGGGAACTCATCCAGTTTCATGGTTTTAAATGCCATCTATATTTTGACATCTCAAATTATTATCTCTAGCCCAAACTTCTCTCCTGAAGTCTAGACTCATATATCCAACTTCTTACTTAACATCTCCATTTGCATGTCTAGTAGAGATCTCAAAATAATATGTCCAAAATTAAGCTCTGTTTTCCCTCTGAAACTCTCTCTACCCACAGTCTTTCCCATCTCAACTTCTAGCAACTTCTTCCAGTTTCTGAAGCTAAAAAACTTGAGTCATTCTTGATACTTCACTCCCACGCATACACAGTCTGCCAGGAAATTCTGTTAGATAATATTTTCAGAATACATCTAGAATCTTGTTGGTTCTTGTTACTGCTACTATATATTTCAAGTCAAGGTACCAAAGCTTTCCCCTGAACTCTTGCAACAACTTTCTAATAGGTCTTCCTGCATCTAGCCTTGCATCCCTGCAGTATGTTCTCAGTACAAGTGCCAAAGTGATCCATTTAAAATTTCAATATCATTTCATTTCATTCCTAAAAACCCTCCAATAGCTTTCTATTTCATGCAGAGTAAAAGCCAAAGACTTGCAACGCTTACTAATCCCACTATTACCTAGTCCTCCATTAGTTCTCTGTCCTACTACTCCCCTATCCCTGACCCTGCTCCTTGCTATTTCTCAAAGATGCCAGACTCACTCCCACCTCAGAGTCTACCTAGAATTCTATTCCTTTTGCCTGGAATTCTCTTCCCCCCAATAGCCACGTGATTCAGTTCCTCACCTCTTTCAAGAATTTATTCAAATTTCACCTTCACACTGAGGTCCTCCTTGATCAGTTTACTTAATAGAATAATCTGTCCACCCACTCCAAGAAACTCTCATCTCTTACACTTCTATTTTCCCTTTTGCATAGCAATTATGACCTTCTAAGAAACTACTGAATTCACTTGTTGATTGGTTTTAGTGTTTATTATCTATTTCTCTCTGCTAGAACAGTAGTTCCATGAGGACAAGGTCCTTTGTCTCTTTTCTCATTGGTATACTCTGAACATGTAGAAGTGTGCTTGGAACATAGTAGTCAATAAATATTTGTTGAACTAATGCAGTTTAGAACCTTCTCCACTTGCACTATGTCCCCATATCCTAGGTTTAAGGCAATGAGAGCTCTGCATTTTCCCACTGGAACAGAGAAACTCCTTATAGTGAAGAAATTCAAGCAAAGAGACCAAGACCTGAGAACAAGGGAATTCTGGACCAGGTGCCAGCTGAGAGCATCAGAAAAGCCCTTTAACCCTATGGCCAGGAAATGCCAATTCTTTCTTCATCTCCAATCCCAGAAGGGTATTGATACAATGGCTGGTTGTCTCTCCCTTGGTTCAGGAGGTCAAGGAACCCTATTCTTGCAAGTAATTCACACTCTTTTCCACTAACTGGGATTAAGTAAAGACCCAACCAGATTTGACAGTATAAAAGAGGAATGATTTGTAGATTGATGTCAACCTATCTCCATTCAGCTTCACTCCCATAAAGAGCCTTGACACACTCATACAGGATGGTCTAAAAACGCTGTCATGGCCACATACTATTTCCCTAGGGAATTCCTAAAGTCTTACCTTCTATCTCTATGAACCTAACTGTAACTTCCCCTGGCTTCTTCTCCCCATATTGGTAATATTCCTAGCTGCTCCTCTTTTAGATGTCCCTTGGGCATTGACCATTTCCCCTTTGGGATAGAATTTCTGCATTTATTTTCTTGGATAGTCTCAAACATTACCGAAATGTACCACATCATCCCTAAATCATACTGGTTATCTGAAATTCTACCTTGTCAGATTTATTCCATATTCAGCCCCAGCTGAATGAGAATAATTCTCCTAGGAATGACAGCCTAGAAGGAATATTCCAATGTTTTCTACTATCTTCTTTATTTTGCTCAAACCTATTAAATATATTTCCTCAATGACTTGAATAATTACATGATAACATGCTTGTCAAATTTGCAGGTGACAAACAGCTAGAAGTAGCTAATATTTTAGATGATAGACTCAAGAACCCAAAACAATTCAAGCAATTTAATGAGTAGGCCAAAATAACAAAGTGGCAATTCATAGAGGTGATTAGGCCAACACCTAACACACAGTAGGCTTTCTATAAATGCTTGTGGGAGTAATAAATGAATAAGTTAATCAACACAGATTCTTATATTAAGGTTATAAAAATCACTAATAGATTTATAGGTTTATTGGATGACAAATGCCATAACTCACTTTTTTTTTTTTTTTTTTTTTTTTTTTTTTTTTTTTTTTTTTTTTTAGATACCAGTTTTTTATTAGTTATCTACCTTATGCATATTAGTGTA
>NW_006791298.1:280634-325846 GCF_000442215.2 Lipotes vexillifer
GTCCCCGGCATCGGCAGGCGGACTCTCAACCACTGCGCCACCAGGCAGGGAAGCCAACTCACTTCTGTGAGAAAATGGGGCCATTGCTGGTGAGAGCACACCTACAACTATTGTGTTGATTTACGGGATTCACATTTTTCAACTGATGTTGACAAATTTGTGTGATTCCTGAGAAAAATGATTATGAAACTAAAAGGTTGTATATTGATTTATTCATTCATTATGTAATCTTGAGTGCCTATTCAGTAAAAGCCTTTGGCTAGTCATTAAGGACACAGAATGTTTATACATGGAATATCTGAAAAAACGGAATACATTACTTATTATTTTGCCATTATTAACTAATATTAAAATAAAGTGTATGGAATTATTTTAATAATATACATGAATATCATAACATAATATTAATCATATAATATTACTACTATAATGATATTAAATAAATAATATATTATGATATAATCTTATATGTCATATCGTTAATATGGAAGTAATTTTATTTGACCCCATGTTATTGATTAATAGTAGTAACATATGTTTAATAAATCCTTTTTGATATGCCAATCTTTCCCATATCACAATTCCATTGGAAGCTAGGATATAATTTCTATGACAACAAGTATCCATTACTTCCATATACTATTTTCTCTTAAAGTCTTTAAAATATTTGAAAACTAATCTAAATATGAAATCCTTCTGAAATTTTTCACTTTTCCACAATCATTATAATTTTGGGTTCACATCTTATTTGGTGCTAATTCTTTAGTGTGTGCCTCTACTGAGTTTTTCTAAAGCATTCAACATACTTTCATTGAAACAAAAACTGTTCTTTTTTAAGTAATATTTTATCAGCTTGCATAATATTTACTCAAATTATATATCTACAGGAAGAACACTAATTGGCATAAGTAATTTGGTAACTAACACAAGTGACTCTTTGGAAACATAAAAGTCAGTGAGCAGAAGTACAAGAGAGTACTAGAGTACTGCCTACTGGACACAAGCATGATGTAGACATCCATCAGAATGTTTTCAAGAGGAAGAGCAGCATTTAACCCTGTAGGTTGATTAATCTAGCCGATTGGTTAAGTGGAAGCCGGTTAAGATAATTCTAACCAAACACTAAACCAACTTTCATATAGCTTCTAGAGTTTTCTCTCTAGAAAACTCACCCAAAGATTTCAGTCTCCTCCTTAAAGTCCTTTAATGGCCCCCATATAAAGCCAGGCTCCATAGACAAAATGATACTTGAGAGAGGAAATTTAACTTATCCAAGAACGATTTCCTTCAGGTTATTTTTTATTGAATTCTGAATAGTTTATGTTAAAAAAAATTAATTATGGAAATAATTGGGGCCTAGGTGATAGGAGTATTTCGATCTGCCTCTGGCAGTGGTTAGGGACACTAGCAAGGAAACTTCACCTCAGGCCATTTACAGTGACTGAGTCTCTAGAGAGCCTGACTGCTTCTGGCTCTCTGTTCCATCTTGAGTGGAGACCTCTGGGCTCCCAGTTCAAAGCATGAGTGATTTACTGGGGCTCCCCATCCACAGTAGGCCTTGGACTTCCCACGCCAACTTCGCAGCTGCCTCTGCCTGAACTGGCAGATATTCCTGGATAACCAGGGGCTCCACCTGCCAGTCAGCTCTCTGGGTTTCCTTCTCCCAGGTCTGCCCCTGTGATTCTTCACTACATTTTCGTGTTCCTATTTCTTCAAGAAGAAATTTTTAAATATTTTATCCAGTCAAGTGTTGACTTGCATTCCTTATTCCTGTATTATTGACATCATACCACCCTTAGTTCTTTGTAAATAAAGAAGTATGAGGGCCCAGACTTGAAGCCAGAGGACCAAAGTACACTATCCATTTCTATCATTTACTAGATGAGTCACCTTAGGCAACTCATTTCATAGACTCAGTTTCCTATCAATAAAGATAAGAATTTTATCTTCCTGCATTAATGATTCTAGGTACAATTCATTGAGACTTTGGGTAGAAAAGCATTGTAAATGTTAAAGTATTAATTAATATATAATTACATTGATACTTACTACCAGACAAATGTGTGTGTGCACGTGTGCTTTTGTCAACTGTTACCTAAGAATGGAGAATGGAAATTGGTTATGAGACTGTGTGTAGATTAAGTTATCCTTTATCAATGTCAACTTTTTCATTCATACATTTATTTGATTATTGCATGCCTGCTCTGCCCTGGGTCTGGTGCTAAGTCCTGTTTATACAGAAATGACACAGAACAATGCCTGAATTCAACAAACTCCTAAAGGGCTTTCTGAAGGTGTTTTAATTTCCAAGAACCCCTCCATGATCAGACCCGCCTGTCGTACAATCTCCTGTCATTGTTAGCCTCTGTTACAATTTAACTTCAGGGGACTCATTATAATTTCACTTCTATTTTTATTTTATACTATTTGTAAATTTCTATTTCTACCACTATACTGCAATGCCATGATAGTCACTACTGTGTCCAAAGTATAATCTATAAATTATTGTTAAAGATATAAAAGGAATGAATGAATGATTAATCAGATGGAGGTTAGATGATCTGATAGGGTATGGTAGGAGATAAAATCAGAAAGGTAGATTGGGCTCAGTTTGTAAGGAGTCTTGAATGCCCTGCTAAGCCATTATGTCTTTATACTTTAAATGGTGAGGAACCACAGGAAACTGAGATAATAGCATACACAAAGGCAAGAAGATGTAAATGTTCAGCCCAGGCCTGAATAGAAGAACAGCAAGTAATCCTATCTGGTTAGAAGATAGCATGGTGTTGCCTCAGGTCACTGACTCAAAAAAGAATAAATGGGAGCACCCAGTTTCTTCTTATGACACATTTGGCTCCCAGATCTGGAGAACTGCTTTGCATTCTCCTGACTTTAATAAGATACTCTTAAAGGGAAGCACAATAGCACTGACTGGGATCAGATCTCTGGGGTTAGTTCCATCTCCTAACCCAAACCTGGGAGGCAGGAGCACTGCAGCAATGAAATATACTGACTGTGACTCTTTTGAGATTGTCAAGGACATTTCAGGATCATCAGTGCAAATATGAATGTTGATTGGCATGATCAACATTGGTGGGGAGAGAACCCACAGGAAAAGCTGGAGCATGTGAATGGAAATCAGTGACTCTCCTACTTGGCTGACTCTCCCATTGCAGGATCTCAGAGGGTGGTGGGGGATTTGCTCATTCATCCAGCAAATGTTTACTGAACACCTACAAGGTGTCAAGGTACTGCCTAGGCTAGACTCTAGGGATACAATATTGAGGGAGTGGCCAGGGCTGCCTAGAAGTTCATGGTCTAGTTGGAGAGAACAGCAAGGACCAGGCATTTTAATAAAGTGTGATAAGTGCTCTGCTTCTAATGAAAACAAAATGTGAGTCTAGAGCAATGGTCGCTAATGTGGCAGTAGGTTCAGTAAAGGTTTCTGGGAGGAAAAAATCTTAAGTTAAACATTAAGCACAAGTCCAAATTAACCTAGTTAGAGGGAAATGTATTGGTCACAATTTTTAGATGCAAGAAAAATAAAAGCTGATGCTACAGAAAGTAGTTTACCATTATTGCTATTATTATTACTATTAACAATAACAATAATAATGACAATATTTTTGAGCATGTACTATGTGCCAGGCATTGTTTCCATCATAACGTATGTATGATTAATCCTTCCAAGCACTGTTTGAAGTAGGCACTATTGTTATCCCCATTTTACAGATGAAGAAACTGATGTAAAGAAGTTATTTGCCTAGTGTAAGATTATACAACTAGTAACTGAGGTAGAGATGATTTGGACTCAGGCTCTCTGACCTTGAAGTTTCTATTGTTGCTGTCTCTGTCAGAAAATAAGAGACAATGCCTGTTCCTTCCCTCTTGTGTCACAAGTTCCTGAGCCAAAGTCTGATTGTCAGAGTCAAGATCATATGCTCATGTCTTAGCCACAAAGTGGATTTGTAATGAAGTAATATTATTTCATCTGCTATGCAGTAAGACAATGTGCAGTCCCACGATGTATCTCAAAATGGAAGGTTCCCGACACATAGAAAAGGATCCTAATGATAGAAAAACAATGACAGGGATGAAAAATATTCCAGGCACAGGAAGACATCTGTAAAGGCATAGAAGCAATAGACAGCAAAGGTGTTTCAAGAAACTGCAGGTAGTTGCTATGAACAGCACTTAGAATAAAAGTCTGGGTGAGTACGAGAGGGGATACAATTACAGCAGGCTCAGGTCATGAAGGGCCTCATACACCACTGTGAAGGTGTTGGATTTTATCTCTAGGCCAATGAGGTAAGGAGTTTTAAGCAGAGGAAAGATGCAATCATATTTTCAATTAGAAAGATTCCATGGCATGCAGATAATGAAGGCAAGGAGAATACCACTATCATCCAGAACATGGCCATATAATTCATCATGTCTAAATGGGGACCTATTTAAGAGTGAAGGGGAGTGTGCCTATGTATTCTAGAGAACAGGCATTTATGGTCACCACATTTCAAGTAAACATAAGGGCAAGAGGAATAGATTGAAAGAAGAAAAATAAATTATTTGCAGAATAGTTTCACCAAGCAATGACCTATACCTTTCAAAAACATCATCTCATTTACTATTCATAATGGAATGGTTTTAGTTATCCAAATTTTAAGGGAAACCAGTTCTTTGAGATTAAATTATTTGTCCAAGATCTCAGTGGTAAGAAACCAAAGAACTCAGATTCCACTCCAGGTCTGGCAGAACTTCTATCCAATTCTCTTTCCCCCTTCCCTACCCCACATCCAAAAGACTATTGCCCATCTGCTATAAACTAGCACGGTAATTAAACACATGTCTTTTGGAGGTAGACAAGTCTAGGTTTGAAGACTGGCTTTGCCACCATATATACACTGACTATACCAAGCAGCTGAAAATCTAAGTCTGTTTCTTCTTCTATAAAATAGGAATCCTAACATTACATACTTCAAGGTTTGTTGTGAGAATTAAATAAAACAGTCTATTCAAAGATCTTAGCACAGTGCCTGGCACACAAGTGTTCAATATATGATTAGCCTTCATGTTACTAATGCTTGATATATTAACTGAACAAAATAAAGGATCAATGACTAAAACAAGAGGTTGTTTCTTTAACCGAGCCTGAGGCTATTTTAGTTTGGCTTGTTATTGGGAATTAGAGCAAAGCCAAGTCAACTGGTAGAAGGATCTTTGGGCCCAGTAAGATATGGGAAGGTCAGCCTTCAGTGGAGCCAAAGAGGAGGAGTGAGGTGGAGGCTCATACATACTACTTTATCCACAGAATATCAGGCCAACAGATCATGTCTAAAGGGTTAAGCTAATTTCTAGGGATTTCAAAGAAATAGTTGCAAATGGAATTCAAGAATAAGAAAGAGGCTATGATTGTAAGAGTATGAGAGAAATGGGTGCAAAAGCTGGAATTCTTTTAGCCTGAGAGAGAAAGGACTAAAAACCTACTCTCAACTTATAATATTCTCTATGGGAAATGAAGTTCTAAATTTCAAAGAGCTGACTTGTAGAGTACTTTCGAAACAAACTGTTCAAGTTAAATTCTTCCTGTTCTTCTATTTTCTTATTTGTTGTGGGTCTATACCCATTTGTTCATTGATCATTTTCTGAGAAACCTCTATGTCAGGTAGAAGCTTTGCATTCTGGTGCATAAAAAGATGAATCAGAAACAGAGCTTACACTCATGTAACATACCAGTCTAGTGATAGAAATTAAATGTACCAAGAGTGTGCCAAAGTCCATGCAAAAAGTGCTAAGTGCCATAAAAGCAGAACAGGTAAAGCATTAAGAAATTTAAAATGGAAAAGAGACCTAAGGGGAACCAGGGAATACTTCATAATGGCACTGGCCTTTGAGGTGGGCCTTGATGGGTAGATGGTTAAGGTGAACCAGCCCCACAACCAAAGACTTTGGGAAGAGGAAACATGAAGTATATGTGGACCACAGGTGCTCTTGGGATGGTTGTTCAAATAAAGGCCTTTGGCTTTCTATAGTCAACATAAAAGAAGCAACCAACTTTCCTGACCTGCACCTTGGGCTGGCTGTCATTGAGATGTTACAAGCACATTTGTCAGTGATGGTTTGTTGCCCCTTTCTTTTCTGTTCACTCTTAAAGAGACATGGAAGACAGACTAGATCATTAGCAAACCACACACCATCAACAGCTGCTTTCAGATGTTTTTAACCTAATCCAAATGCCACTTCCAGCTCATGGACAGTGCCTAAGGAGACTGATATAGCCCTACTACCAAATGGTCCATGAGGCTAAACAGTGAGGTATATATAAGTAATTTTTACTAAAACTCTTCAAATTCAGAAACTGGCTTATTAGCAGCATGCTGTTATTGATGGTAAGAAAAATACTAGCTATTTCAATTACTTTACAGTTTTCAAATTCATTATCTTTTTTAACATGCAGAGCAGTTCTAAAGGTTAGGAAGGCAGGGACTATTATTATTCTCCTTTTTTAATGGATGAAGAAATTGAAATCCAGAGAGCTTAGTAATTCTCCAGAAATCACAGAACTAATATGGACACAAATAGGGTATGACTTTTAATTTTTGAATCCCCAATCCTATATTGCCTGCCACCATAACAGCAAACCTGTCTGAGAGAAAGATGGGACCATAATCTGAGGTATTTGCACTATTACCTGCATCAACTGTTCACTGTATTAGTGAAAAACATCAAATAAGAAAGTCCAAGATTTAGAAAAAAATTAAGAACAGGAGATAGTGTTTCTTCTTCCCTCTCTTCCCTAAGCAAGAAGGAATCCAGAACTGGGCATTTTGAAGGCAGCTCTCCTGGCTATGCATTATCGTTTACCCATTCTTTAATGGTCAATCTTCTGGACTCTTTGAAAGACCTTACACCCTTCAGCCAGATGAAACTTGACAGGTAGGCTCTTTCAAATGACTAAAACTAAACACACATACACATTACATTAATAAGTTTTGTTTGTTTGCTTGGATTTTTCATTTAAGAATACACAGAGAAAAAAAAGTTTCCATTGCTGCAGATCCCAGCCTCCAGGTGGATAGAACATTGCTCGAGAACTGGGAGGTCATTCTAGTGGCCAGCCTCTGCTGGTGCTGCACCAGCTGTAAATGTCCAGTGTCCCTCTCTGATGTCTGCCACTACCATGACTCACCCATTCTTCTCTTTCTGCTACCAACAATTCCTGGCTAGTCTTCTTGTTTACTCACACTTTTGTATTCATGTCTTCTGTCACCTCAAACTTCCAGTTACTCCCATCCTCTATGTGCATTATGGCTTCTGCCCTCACTACTAACCACTGTTTCTCTCTATGTATTACATTCAAGTTCGCTGAGGTCGGATCTAACTGGGTCATTTGATGATTAACACACCTGTTGGATAGATTTATTATGCCAGGCCCTTGACTGCCCTTGAGCCAGTTATCTACCCCTGGCTCTGTCAGCTGCACCAATCTGCTAGGATCACTTGGGCAACAGTCCTATGAGGAAGCAGTGCTTCATAAACTCCTCTCTAATAAAATTAAAAAGAAGGTAGAGAATATCTGACATGAATTGTATATTTACATGGAGCCTAGAGGAAAAAAGGCCAGGAGAGTTAAATGGTAGGGAAATTCTAACACCATGAAGAACAGAATATTCAACTTCAAACAGTTTAGGCCTGATCCACTGTAGAACCAACAAAGGAATCATAAAGGAACATAACATAATTGAGAAATGAGAAGGCTCAACCACTTTCATAAAAAGACAAAGATAATGAATCATTCAGAGTAGAGAAAATGGCACATTACATAGTTGTATGAATAGCCTGGAATAGTGAGAAGGACATGGGCTTTGGAAACAAACATTGTTTATACTCCTGTCTGGGCAGGCTTCTATTTGGGCAACCTTGGGTAGGCTTTAATTTATTCATCTTAGCATTGAGAATATAATACTTAATTTGCATGTCAGTTGCAAGAATTAAATGAGAGAACATATGTAAAGTGTCCAGCATATAGTAAACACTCAGGGAACTGTACTTCATCTACTTCTATTTCTCAGTAATGAGTGAAAGACCTTATTATTGACACTCTCATACCTCATACTTGGTAAGTACTTGATAAGGATGGAACCTCTTTTGGTATTTGTATTTAATTGTTTCATAAACATTTATCATTTTGAATAATCTGTACAGTGAGTTTTTCAAGTGGGTGTATGTGTGAACACAGCGGAGTCTCTGGAGCCCCTTGGGGAAAATAAAAATGTTTGGGGAAGAAACAAATTCTGAAAAAACCTTTTATCCACTTTTTAAAATAAAGTATGTTATATTCTCAATCCAAAAATATTATTTGCACATTATGAAAATATGTTGAAAAAATGGAAGTGTAAAAGTGAAGGAAGAGAACTAATCAGAGTTCCTCTCTCCAAAGAAAATGTCTGTTATTGGTGAAATATATTTCATTATAGTTTTCTACACTTTAAGCATATTTTTGTTATTTGTTTTATGTAGTTGTTATTTTATTTTATTTTTATTTTTTTATTATTATTTTTTTTTGCAGTATGCGGGCCTCTCACTGTTGTGGTCTCTCCCATTGCAGAGCACAGGCTCTGGACACGCAGGCTCAGCGGCCATGGCTTACGGGCCCAGTCACTCCGCAGCATGTGGGATCTTCCCGGACCGGGACAAGAACCTGTGTCCCCTGCACCAGCAGGCGGACTCTCAACCATTGTGCCACCAGGGAAGCCCTAGTTGTTATTTTATTGAATAGACAGTTCCTTACACTGACTATATGCCCTTAAAATTATACTATATTTTTCATGTCATATAAGCTCTTCACATTGAATCATATTTAAAGTCTGTGTAATAAACCAGTGAGTGGATGTGTGCTCATTGACTCAAATTTTCTTCATAGCCAATTGGCTAGGTTCTTTTTATTTTTTGTTGTTTTATTTTGTTTTGGCTACTATAAACAATGCTGCATTAAATATTAATTGCATAACCTCTTCCTACTCCTTTGATTATTTCATGAGACTAGATTGTAGAGTAAGTATATCTCTTTAGGAATTTAAAGAGTGCATTTCACCATATCTGTGATAGCATTACATACTCTAATTTTTTTTTTTTTTTTTTTTTTTGCGGTATGCGGGCCTCTCGCTGCTGTGGCCTCTCCCATTGCGGAGCACAGGCTCCGGACGCGCAGGCTCAGCGGCCATGGCTCACGGGCCCAGCCATTCCGCAGCATGTGGGATCTTCCCGGACCGGGGCATGAACCTATGTCCCCTGAATTGGCAGACGGACTGTCAACCACTGCACCACCAGGGAAGCCCCCATCATACTCTAATTTTTGCTCGTTTCATAGTTCATAAATCTCCTTTTAGGGGCCCTGGGGTTCTAGGCAGCTCCAGTAATTCTTCTTCTGCTTTCCTGAAGCTTCTACCTATTGCTCCTTCTACCAAATGAGATCACACAGAAAGAAAAAATATCTGCTCCTGTTTCCATATGACAGCGCACGAGATAACTGAGGACCATTCTCACATCCTAAAACTTCTTTTTGGCAACAGAAGGAAATGCCTACAACTGTGACTATTTTTCAGGAAAATACAAGTTTATAAAAAATGATCCTAAACTTTTTATAACAAAGTTTTAAGTTTGAGCACTGAGGTTCCCAGGAAAATAAGTCTTATGTCCAACAATTTTCACTGTTGCCTATACCATAGTTCCTCAGTGGAATAAAGAACACTCTATTCCCTACTGGAGTAGAGAACTGAATCCAGAGACACTAAACAATAACACTATCAATAACAATGATAACGATGATAATAGCTAACATCTGACTGCTTACTATGTGCATTGTTTTAATTTACTATGTGATTACATTTTCTTTGGAGAGAGGAACTCTGATTAGTTCTCTTCCTTCACTTTTACACTTCCATTTTTTCAACATATTTTCATAATGTGCAAATAATATTTTTGGATTGAGAATATAACATGTGCTTACTATGTGCATTGTTTTAATTTACTATGTGATATTCTCTCAGTAACCCCCAAATAATGTTATGAAGTTTATACACAAACTGTTCTTATACAGAGTTGAATCCACTTGTTTCAAACATGAAAAAAGAGAGAAAGTAAAAGGGAGAAGAAAATCCATGTTCATTAAGCCCAGATAGGTTACCCTATGTGTTCATTTGATATTGCTGCTGTTACAAATTACCACAAACTTAGTACCTAAAGTAGTGTAAATTCATTAACTTACAGTTTGGCATGTCAGACTCCAATACTGATCTCAGTGGGCTAAAAAAATCAAGGTATCAACATGGCTGCATTCCATCTGGAGACTGTTTCCTTGCCTTTTTCAGCTTCTTGAGGCCACCTGTGTTCCTTAGTTCATGGGCCCCTTTCTTCGAAGTCAGCAAAAGCGGGTTTAGTCCTTCCCACCTTGCATCTCTCATCTCCCACATTTCTTCCATTGTCACATCTCTCTCTTTGTTTCTCTTTGTGTCTCTCTGATTACAGCTGGAAAATATTCTCTACTTTTAATGACTCATGGGATTAGATCAGGGCATAACTGACTAACCCAGAAAAAACTTTTCATCTTAAGGTCTGTAAAACTAATCACACCTGCAAAGTCCTTTTTGCCATGTAAGGTTCCTATCATAAGGGCATGAACATCTTTAGTGTGCCATTATTCTACATATGACAACCTAAATATGTGATTTCATTTATTCTTCCCAGGAAAGCCCCAAGGCAAGTGTATTCATTATCAACTGTTGTATAACAAATTACCCCAAAAGTAAGTGACATAAAATAGCATTTATTACCTCGCAGTTTCCTTAAAGGGTCATGAATCTGGCTGAAGCTCAGCTGTATCCCCTCTTATAAGGTCTCTCACAAACCTGTAATCAAGGTGTCACTCAGGCTGCAATCTCATCTGAAGGGTCAACTGGAGATAGATCTGCTTTCAAACTTACAACATGGTTACTGGCAGGATTTGGTTTCTCATAGGCTGTTGATTGGGGGCTCCAGTTCCACCCAGCTGTTAGCCAGAGGCCAGTCTCAGTTCCTGCCTATGTGGGTCTCCCATATGGCAACTTTCTTCTTCAAAGTGAGTAAGCAGAAAGAATGAAAGTATCAGCAAAACAGAAGTCATAATCTTGTACAACATAATCTCAGAAGCGGCATGCCATCACTTTTGCCATATTCTACTAGTTAAAAGAAAGTCACTAGGTCAATATATCCAGCCCACACACAAAGAGAGGAGATTACACAAGGGGTGACTGTATGAGAAAGGAATCATTGGGAGCCTTTTCAGAAGCAGCCTATCACAGTGTTTGTATCAGTTAGCTATTGCCACATAACAAGTCACCACAAACAATGGCTTGAAGTGAAAATTATTCATTCTTGTTTACATGCCTGTGAGTTAATGGGGCACATCTGATTCAAGCTACAGTTTCCACTGACCTTGACTCCTTGCTGTAGATTCTGTGTAAGTTTGCTTCATTGGAGCCCAGACTGAGGAGTCTGCAAAATCCTACAGAAGTTTTTTTTTTGTGGCAATAGCAGAAGTGCAAGAAGGAAAAAGAACCGTGGGATACTTCTAAGGTTATCACACTGTAACTCCCCCCCCCCGCATATCCCATTACCCAAAGCAAGTCATATAATTAAGCCCAAAGTAAAAGGACAGGAAAATATATATCCCACTATATTTTCCTCTAGTGGGAATAACTGCAGTCACAACCTAAAGCCAAGGATCCAGGAAGACGTGATAAATTGGAGCCAATAATTCTACTTCCCATAGCATCATTACTCACATTTTACAAATAAAGAAATTGTGGTACTGAGAAGCTAGCTGACTTGCCCAAGATTGCATAACTCAAATTCAGATTTGTCTGACTTCAAAATTCATTCTCCCTTGTTTTATACCACAAAGTCTCAAGATATATTCTCTGAATTCGTTTTTTCCAAATAAGGGAGTTTATAAATTGACGTCTAAGAAATCCTTTTGCTAACAGTGATTAAAAATTCCATTTTGCTCTTCGTGTCTCCTGTTCCAATTTATCAGCCTAAATTTGTAACATGGGCAGGAGCATGGAGATAAAATCAGCTCTGAAAAATGAGAAAATGGATTTTCTTGCCATGCCTTTGCATTACAAATGGTCCCAGCCCACAGCAATCATGGCTGCACCTGGAATACTGCACAGGTCCCATGAATAATCCATGTTCCTTACACACGCCTCCCTGCAGTGCTGACTCAGCAACTCTTCTCCTACTTTCGGTGAAGCAACAGCAGCATAGAAGTCAGGTGAAGTGTAAGAATGCAACAACACTATGAACATTTGGTTGAATCTTGAAGGCAGACAAGGGACTTAAAAATCTAATTAGAGTTTAACCAGACTGCAACACTTCCCTTCTTAGAACAGTCCATTCCCTTCAAGATTAAATCTAGTCTCCTTCATGTGGCACACAGGAACTTTCATGATTTCACCATTGCCTATCTGAGCAGGCCATTATCCTCCCATTCTCTGACCTTCAACTTGACCCCCTTTGCCACCTCCCTCACACTCAAAGACAGATATACCTAACTATTTGGACTTCGCCAAAAGCAAACATATTATCTGCAATCCTTTGCATTGTCGGTTCCTTTTCCTAGAAAACTCTTCCTTCCCTTTGTCACTGACCTAAATGGAATTCCTTCTTTCAGAAGTAGCTCAATGGTCACATTTTGCAGAAAGTCTTTCCTAACCTTACCCTCACCCTGGCACCCAGCTTGGCAGTTCGGGGCTTCTTGTCAAAGAAGTATTTTGTGCTTCCAACTATAGCCCTTATCAATCTATATTAGAATTACCTCTTTACTTGCTGTCAACCCCACAAACATTGAACCCTTTAAAACTAACAATCTTTTGATTCTGAATTCACATTTTTCTTGGCACAGTGCCCAGCAGTCATTAAATGTTTTCAGAAGAAAAGATTGGGAAGAGAATGAAAAGGAAGAAAGGAAGAAGGGAAGGAGGGAGGGAGGAAGATAGGAAGGGATGGAAGGTGGTAAGAAAGCATGGAGGGAGAAGGGGAAGGAAGAGGGGAAAGAGGCAAGGGGAAAGGGAAAGAAAAAAAAGAGGGCAGGAGAAAAACTAAGATCCTATATGAGAAGGTATTTTGTAAATAGTACATGGCTGCCTAACTCTCAGGAGCCCTATTCATTTTCACCTGGAAAATGCTGATGTGCATGGCTGGCTATTCCCAGGCAAGACTGCGTTCCCTTAAATTCTACTCCAGCAATTCAGACCCACTAACATCCTTTGTAAATTCAAACGAGGGAACTTTTTAAAGAGTGGAGTCTCTTAACCAGTTCCTCAATGTGCTCCAGTCTGATCAATAACCAGTCCAGATGACAAATTAATGTTAAATACAGTTTGAAGAATGGCAAGAAAAAAAATGTAGTAGGAGAGGATTAGTGCAGAGTCTCTCCAGAATTGTGGCCTCACAGAATGTTTGAGGACCCTGCTGAGATTCCGTGGCTAAGAGGTAAGAGAGCTAGGAAGATGGACTGTGGGTTAGTTTGGAGATGATCAGTAATCTGGTGGGTGGGAAGGCCCTCTGGAAATGGAATTCTCATTCCTGCAGTAGAAATTGGACTCTCGAGTCAACCTGAACAAGAGTTTCGAGTTAATAGTTCCAAATGCCAAATGCTGCTATTTTTGCTTCAATGCCACAACTAACTGTGATTGCTTGATGGTTTTGAAGCTGCCTTTACACTCTAATAAGGTTGTGAAGTCGCCTTTACGCTCTAATAATTGAACTTTGTGAGTTGCACCTGAGGCATTACCATACCTGATAAGGCTCTTAATTGATGTTTTAGTATAATTACTTGGAAAACATCCTTAGAAAGAATAGTTTGAACAGAAGATAAATCAAATATGTTCTAGGATTATTCTTTGCAGCCATAGGATAACTGCTTCTCCTTATGTCTCTTCCTCCCTGCAAAAATCAACAACTTTATGGTGTTAACTCTTCAAAAAGTTGCAAAAACCCTGGAAGTTTTGCTCTTCTAAGAGAGAGACCCTTATTTTTTTCCTGTGAAATTACCACAGCGTACAGCTGAAGAAGGGAGATGTGGCTGTCATGATCTAGGGTTGCCAAGCTCCTGACCCTTTCCCTAACGTTAAAATGGTATTTGGATTTGAGTAGAAACAGCAATGCACTTAGAGCAACTTACTAGCTGAAACTCTTTGAGCCTCAATATTTTTCCATTGTAAAAGAGGGAAAATAACTTATTTTCACTGGACTATTATGAGAATCTAATAAAATTTGAAGGATAAAAAGCAAAGCAAAAGCTAAGCTAGTCTGTGTGACTGGAGAATTATGGATTAAAATAATTGAGGGCTAGAATTAGTTTAATTAGAGTTGATACAGTGTAGTAGTCTGTTCTGGCCGCCATAACAAAATACCAAAGATTGGGTGGCTTAAATAACAGAAATTTATTTTCTCACAGTTCAGAAGACTGGAAATTCCAGGTTACGTTCTGGCAGGGCTTGCTTTCTGATGAGAGTTCTCTTCCTGGCTTTCAGATCGCCTCTTTGGCTTCACATGGCCTTTCCTCTGAGCATGGACAGACCAGACAGAGAGACAGCTCTCTCACCTTGCAGCTACTCCATTCTCTGCAAGTAATTCCTTGGAAGTACTTCTCACTCACAGCCCCACTCCTAGCTTTCAGATAAAAGGGCACTTCCTCTACAGAAATATTGTATCTTTCATACAACTGAAAATACTATGCTTCCCTTAGATGAAGTTGGGGAGAGAAGGGGTCTAATTATCTTTTTTTTTTTTTTTTTTTTTTTTGCGGTACGTGGGCCTCTCACTGCTGTGGCTTCTCCCGTTGCAGAGCACAGGCTCCGGACGCGCAGGCTCAGCGGCCATGGCTCACGGGCCCAGCCGCTCCGTGGCATGTGGGATCTTCCCGGACCGGGGCACAAACCCATGTCGCCTGCATCGGCAGGCGGACTCCCAACCATGGCGCCACCAGGGAAGCCCCTGATTATCTTTAAATTGTGAGGAGCTAGGATCTTTGTCCTAAACTCAGACCCTATTCAATAATTCTGGCAATAGACATAACCAATCAATCTTCTGTTTCATGATTTTTTTCCCTGAATCTAAAATATCATGGAGCAGCCAGACCTTCCTTTTAGAGAACGCACTGTATAGAGCATATCTGACTGACAGCCTCCTGTGGCCACAACTTTGAATTTAATGTAGTATCACACCGAGGCCACACTTCCTCCAAGCTGCTCCCAGCCAACAACTGGGCATGGTAGGAACGGTGTGAGACCCAGAATATTAATGTCCCAAACAGGATTTCTCTAATGGACACCCTTTTGTTAGCAACTCCCCATCAGCCTAGTCAAATCGTTCTCAGAACTGTGCTATAGTCTGAGGATCTTCCAATTCAATCCTCCTTCCTTCTTTCACTCCTTTCACAGGTGCCAGACTGAAATTATGGTCTGAAAGTTCTTCTTGCCTACTTCTGCTCCCCTTTCCTTTATCTTTTGCAAGTCTTTCCACCAATAACTCTCTTGCACATCTAATTATCTAATTCTTGGAGAACGTACGCTGACTGCCTGGCAGAGTAGGAAGTATTCATCACCTGAAGATTACACAGGCACTTTTTCTACAAAATACAACTACCTCCTGAGAAGAATAAGATGTATATCTATTTTAGAATTTGACATTGACAACCACTACCTTCTTGAAACTCCTCCCTCAGCTTCTGAGACTACATAGATCTTAGAAAATTATGAGTAATATTCATTCATTTGTTTTATTTTCTAGATTCCATATACAAGTGAAAACATACAATATTTGTCTTTATCTGTCTGACTTCCTTCACTAAGCATAATACCCAAATATAACAAAACAGAAGCAGACTCACAGATAGAACAAACTAGTGGTTACTGGGGGCGGGGCTGGGTGCAGCAAGATAGGGGAAGGGCATTAAGAGGACAAACTCCTAGCTATAAAATAAATAAGATGAGGAAGATGGCAGAAGAGTAAGACGCGGAGATCACCTTCCTCCCCACAGATACACCAGAAATACATCTACACGTGGAACAACTCCTACAGAACACCTACTGAATGCTGGCAGAAGACCTCAGACCTCCCAAAAGGCAAGAAACCCCCCATGTACCTGGATAGGGCAAAAGAAAAAAGAATAGGGACGGGACCAGCACCTGTGGGAGGGAGCTGTGAAGGAGGAAAGGTTTCCACACACTAGAAGCCCCTTCACGGGCGGAGACTGCGGGTGGCGGAGGGGGAAGCTTTGGAGCCATGGAGGACAGCGCAGCAACAGGGGTGCGGAGGGCAAAGCGGAGAGATTCCCACATAGAGGATCGGTGCCGACCGGCACTCACCAGCCCGAGGGGCTTGTGTGCTCACCCGCCGGGGCGGGCGGGGGCTGGGAGGTGGGGCTGGGGCTTGGGCTTCGGTCGGATCCCAGGGAGAGGACTAGGGCTGGCGGTGTGAACACAGCCTGAAGGGGTTAGTGCGCCACGGCTAGCCGGGAGGGAGTCGGGGAAAAAGTCTGGAGCTGCCGAAGAGGCAAGAGACTTTTTCTTGACTCTCTGTTTCCTGGTGCGTGAGGAGAGGGATTCAGAACGCCACTTAAAGGAGTTCCAGAGATGGGCCTGAGCCACGGCTATCAGTGCGGACCCTAGAGAAGGACATGAGACGCTAAGGCTGCTGCTGCCGCCACCAAGAAGCCTGTATACAAGCACAGGTCACTATCCCCACCTCCCCTCCCGGGAGCCTGTGCAGCACACCACCGCCAGGGTCCTGTGATCCAGGGACAACTTCCCTGGGAGAACGCATGGCACGCCTCAGGATGGTGCAACGTCCCGCAGGCCTCTGCAGCCACAGGCTTGCCCCGCACTCCGTACCCCTCCCTCCCCCCAGGCCTGAGTGAGCCAGAGCCCCTGAATCAGCTGCTCCTTTAACCCCATCCTATCTGAGCGAAGAACAGACACCCTCAGATGACCTACATGCAGAGGCGGGGCCAAATCCAAAGCTGAAACCCAGGAGCTGTGAGAACCAAGAAGAGAAAGGAAAATCTCTCCCGGCAGGCTCAGAAGCAGCGGATTAAATCTCCAGAGTCAACTTGATGTACCCTGCATCTGTGGAATACCTGAATAGACAACGAATCATCCCAAATTGAGGAGGTGGACTTTGGGAGCAAGATAGATTATTTTTTCCCCTTTTCTTGTTTTTGTGAGTGTGTATGTGTATGCTTCTGTGTGAGATTTTGTCTGTATAGCTTTGCTTTCACCATTTGTCGTAGGGTTCTGTCCCTCCATTTTTTTTTTTTTTTTTTACTTTTTAAAATATTTTTTTCTTAATAATTATTTTTTATTTTAACAACATTATCTTATTTTATCTTACATTATTTTATTTTATTTTATCCTCTTTCTTTCTTTCTATTTTTTCTCCCTTTTATTCTGAGCCATGTGGATCAAAGGCTCTTGGTGCTCCAGCCAGCAGTCAGTGCTGTGCATCTGAGGTGGGAGACCAAGTTCAGGACATTGGTCCACAAGAGACCTCCCAGGTCCATATAATATGAAATGGTGAAAAACTCCCAGAGAAATCCATCTCAACACCGACTAGAACAAAAAATTGCACAATATGTATGGAAATGCAAAAGACCCCAAATAGCTAAAGCAATCTTGAGAACGAAAAATGGAGCTGGAAGAATCAGGCTCCCTGACTTCAGACTATACTACAAAGCTACAGTAATCAAGACAGTATGGTACTGGCACAAAAACAGATAGATCAATGGAACAGGATAGAAAGCCCAGAGATAAACCCATGCACATATGTTCACCTTATCTTTGATAAAGGAGGGAAGAATATACAGTGGAGAAAAGACAGCCTCTTCAATAAGTGGTGCTGGGAAAACTGGACAGGTACATGTAAAAGTATGAAATTAGAACATTCCCTAACACCATACACAAAAATAAACTCAAAATGGATTAAAGACCTAAATGTAAGGCCAGATACTACAAAACTCTTAGAGGAAAATATAGGCAGAATACTCTATGCCATAAATCACAGCAAGATCCTTTTTGACCCACCTACTAGAGAAATGGAAATAAAGACAAAAATAAACAAATGGGACCTAATGAAACTTAAAAGCTTTTGCACAGCAAAGGAAACCATAAACAAGACCAAAAGACAACCCTCAGAATGGGAGAAAATGTTCGCAAATGAAGCAACTGACAGAGGATTAATCTCCAAGATTTTCAAGCAGCTCATGGAGCTCAATAACAAAAAACCAAACAACCCAATCCAACAATGGGCAGAAGACCTAAATAGACATTTCTCCAAAGAAGATATACAGATTGCCAACAAACACATGAAAGAATGCTCAACATCATTAATCATTAGAGAAATGCAAATCAAAACTAAAATGAGATATCATCTCACACCAGTCAGAATGGCCATCTTCAAAAAATCTAGAAACAATAAATGCCGGAGAGAGTGTGGAGAAAAGTGAACACTCTTGCACTGTTGGTGGTAATGTAAATTGATACAGCCACTATGGAGGACAATATGGAGGTTCCTTAAAAAACTAAAAATAGAACCATCATACGACCCAGCAATCCCACTACTGGGCATATACCCTGAGAAAACCATAATTCAAAAGGAGTCATGTACCAAAATATTCATTGCAGCTCTATTTACAATAGCCAGGACATGGAAGCAACCTAAGTGTCCTTCATCGGATGGGTGGATAAAGAAGGTGTGGCACATATATACAATGGAATATTACTCAGCCATAAAAAGAAATGAAATTGAAATATTTGTAGTGAGGTGAATGGACCTAGAGTCTGTCATACAGAATGAACTCAGAAAGAGAAAAACAAATACTGTATGCTAACACATATATATGGAATCTAAGAGAAAAAAAAAAGGTCATGAAGATCCTAGGGGTAAGACGGGAATAAAGACACAGACCTACTAGAGAATGGACTTGTGGATATGAGGAGGGGGAAGGGTAAGCTGTGACAAAGTGAGAGAGTGGCATGAATATATATACACTACCAAACGTAAATAGATAGCTAGTGGGAAGCAGCTGCATAGCACAGAGAGATCAGCTTGGTGGTTTGTGACCACCTAGAGGGGTGGGATACGGCAGGTGGGAGGGAGGGAGACGCAAGAGGGAAGAGATATGGGAACATATGTATATGTATAACTGATTCACTTTGTTATAAAGCAGAAACTAACACACCATTGTAAAGCAATTATACTCCAATAAAAATGTTAAAAAAAATAAGATACAAGGGTGTAATGTACAGCACATAGAATATAGCCAATATTTTATAATAACTTTAATTGGAGAGTCATCTATAAAAATATCAAATTACTATGTTATACACCTGAAACTAATATAATATTGTAAGTCAACTATAGGTCAGTTTTATTTTTTTAATTTAATTTTTATTTTATATTAGAGTATAGTTGATTTACAATGTTGGTTAGTTTCTGCTATACAGTAAAGTGATTCAGCTATACATATACATGTATCCATTCTATTTCAATTCTTTTTCCATATAGGTTACTATACATCAATTTCTAAAAAGAAAATTATGAATAAGATTTCAGGGACTTCACAGACTTTCTGAAGCCCATCAGTTACGAAGCTGTAGTCTGCAAAATAAGGTCAGAATTCTTCGTAAGGCTTTCCAAAGCCCCAGTAAGCAGCCCCAGACAAACTGAACGGCTTGTGATTTCTGGGAATGCTAGACTCTTTCTCACCTCCCTGCCTTTGTACCTGCTGCTTCTAAACCTGAATTTCCATCTTGTCTTCCCTTCTGCCCCAACTCACTCCAGCCAGGTGTCAGCTAAACAACTTAACCACTTTGAAATCTTTTGCAAATCCCTAGCACAAGCACCCTTCTTTGTGCCCACTGCCCCCTTACTCGGATCACAACTTTGTTATAAATTTACAATTGTCTCTTTGCATTGCTTCCAAAAATATGAGCTCTTTGAAGACGTGAACTGTGCATTACTTTTCTGAGGATCCCAGTACCTAGTACAGTGCCTGCTACATGGTAAACACTCAGAGTTTTGTTGTTGCCACTGCTGTTGCTGTTTAGTGAATTAATACCCACACTGAATGCTGGACCTACACAGCTGTGTGACCTTAAGGGATGGATTCTCACAACAATTCTGAGCCTCAGTTTTCGTTTCTATAATGCAGAGATAGCAATGACTACTTCCCTGAAAGTACTATCATTAAGATCACTAACACCAATGTAATAGATGCATTTCTGTCCTTTACTGGCCATTTCCAGTTCAGCACTGTTGATAATGTCCTCCCTAAAACTCTCTGCTCTCTTCTCTTTTCCTTTTGTATTTTCTATCTTACTTACTTTCATCACAGTTACCAAGTCACCCAAGCCAAAACCTTGGGCGTGATCTTTGAATCAGCCCTCCTCTTTATCCTCCACTTCTACTGAATTACCTACCAAGTCCTATACATCTTACCTTCTACTGGTCTGCACCCTGCAGGCCTGCACACCTTGTAGTTGCCCAGCCTTGAAACCAAAGAAAGAGCCTGGATACAGCAACAGAGACATCAGTGGCTTATGGTACAAGGGGATCTGACCTTATACATCTGAAGCAAGGTCCTGGAGTGACACCCCACTGTTAACGGCAGACGGCAGGCAGGATGTGACAGCAATCTTTGCTACTCGGGGGGAGAACGAGGCTACCTTTGTCAGGGAGAATTGATGTCAGGTGGGCTCAGGGTTACCAGGGACTAATTTAGCCCTATAATTAAGAGGGTTGGATAATCATGTGAGTGAAGCAGGGACTTGTTAAGCAAGGGATGTACAGAGAGCAAGAAAATACCCATCTTGAGTGGCCTGATCATACAGCTTCTAAATGTTTTATTTTTTCATTGACTCTAGCCTAGTTTAGGCCACCATTACTCCTTGGATTTTTACAATATCATATTAGCAAATAACTTGTCTCTCTGCTTTTGGCCCTAAGCCCCTCCAAACCATTCCCTATTCCAATGTCATAAATCTGACCATGTCATTCTGTCACTGAAAATGCTTCATGGCCCCCTGCTGCCTAATAAAGCTAACATTTATTGACTGCTTGCTACCTGTCTAACAACAAAACTGTGAGGCAGGTATTGTTATTATTCCTATTATGCAAATGAGGAATTTGAAGCACAGAAAGGTAACAACTTAGCAAGTTACCAATATTTGAAATGATTTCAAGGTTCTCAAAAGAATTATATGTCCCTATATGATATTGCCCCTACTTGACTTGACAGCCTTGCCTTAAATTTCAATAAAACTTATGTTTCAATAGTACTAAACTGCTTTCCTTCACATTTCATGCTGTATCTTGCCTCAGAGTCTTTATTCATGCCATTTCTGTGACTGAAATTCACTTTCTAGGCAAGTCCTCTTCCTTTTCTGAGCTAGCTCCTCTGACCACCAAGAGGATTAATTCTTCATGCTCTGTGTTCTGACATCCCCATTAAATACATTTGTCATTGTATTTACTATGATATATAGATAATTGATAGAGACAGCTATATAGATATATATATAACTTTATGTACCCCTTTCTCTCCCAACATAGGTTAATAATGAGTAATATAGCACCTTGCCTTGCTCCCCAACTTCCAGAATATAGAATATGTATTGAATCATAAAACAGTTTATGGTACAACTGTTAGAGCTCAAGAGTATCAAGAAGTGGAAGTAGGTGTGGCCTCTCTCACATCCAGGGACCCACTAACAGAATTGTGCTTCCTGCCCTCACAACTTTGTTCTTGGGAATGGGGAACACATCCACCAAGGAACTCAATGATGATTCCCCTGAATGGGAAACCTGTGACTGTGACCTGGCTACTTTAGGCACATCCTTCAGTGGACCAATAGGCAAAAAAAGAAGTTATTACATGATGAGAGCAGGGAAGACAGTATGTAGAGCTGAAAAGATTAACTGAAGGTACTTTTAATATTTCCATGCCAAGTAATAATCTCTGATGGGCAATGACAGCAACCCCAACCCAATAAGAGTTAGACAATTAAGGGCTCCATTCCATCAGGGATGAAGGTCTGTGTTCCCTCTCCAGTAAACTAACCAGACTGGCTGAAATACCGGCCAATGGTGGTTGGAGAGTCTAGAGTGATAAAGGATGGAGCTACATTTCTCAAGGCCAATCCCTAGTGAAAACCTACCAGAATTTTTCACATTTTTCATCTCATTTAGTGCTGCAAATTGACTAGTGATATAGGAGCATTACTACACATCTATTCTATGGATAATTAAACTGAAACCAAGAGAGATAGAATGGAATGTCAGAAGGGATATTTACTTACTTTGAATTAGAAAACAATATTAAGTAAATTATTTAACATATCTGAAACTTTTAAATGGTGCTAATTAACAGTAAATGTCCTAACTTTCTTGATGCCATGGTGAAAAATAAACTGTTCTGTAAGTTCCATTTTCCATATATTGATGAGGAAATTAAGATTCAAAATATAGCTTTCAATAGGACTATGTAGCACTGGGTCAGTGTCCTACAAATTGTATAGCACACAGTTGAATAAGACTCTGAATCAACTGACTGCACAATTTATACTACACCTTATTGTGAATCTTGGGCAAAAGTGGAAAAGAGATTTCAGGTATCGTCATTCTAGCCCACTGTGTTCTCACAACACAATTCCAGTGGCAGCACACAGAAGTAAATGATGAAAGGCACGTTTTAAAGGGCTTGTGCACCCTGGCACCTTTCTAAAGAATCCAGAGCAGATAATAGAATCAGTTTGCTAATGTGAACACAAAGTTTTCTGTATTAATAAAAGCCCCTGGTACTTGACACTCCTCCAAGGTCTTTCATTTCTTTTGATGGTTAGTTTGTAAGGTTAATTATATATGCCAGATAAAAGAGAAAGGTGTGTGTGCAGATAATGCTGAGATGGCTTCTTTCAAAGCAAAAAACATTTGGGTGGTTAAGAGTAAAGTCAAAGGAGAAACAAATAATAATAGTGAACAACAACACAATAACCTTAACAACAAAAACTGTCTAGTTAGTAAGTTCAGGGCTCAGGTTAGGAACATAATGTAGAATTCTGTGTAAGAGATGGAGGGGCAACACTTGCCCAGACTCTTGCACTCCTAAGCAACCTTTCCTTCCCTAAGACTATTACAGATGGTTGGGCATGGATTGAAGAAACATGCTCTTAAAGCATAAAATATGAAATGTAATATTTACAGAGTTGGGTCTTATAATGTGTCATCAAAGGATGGTATTGAGAGAGGACTAGAATTCAAGAAATCTTATGTATCCTCTGTAGGTTTCACTGGCCCATGTAGGTACACAGCTAGAATTCTAGAAAGTAAAGCAACTTGAACAAAACCATGGAAGTTAGATTTCCTAAAGTGGGTCAGATCCCATTAAGCTCAAGCATATAGTATGGGAAGTGTGCCTGGAAATGTTGCTTTTGGTAAAATTGCAAGAGGGTTTTGAATGCTTTGCGGGCATTTGTGAATGTTCAGGAGGCTATGAGAAATTAATATTCTTGACAAATTAAATAGAATGATGTGAAATACACTTTAGAAAAATTAGTCCTGCCAGTGTGTAGGGAGAATTGGACTGAAAGATAAAAATTAAAGGGACAAGCAGTTAAGGGATGATAGTATAATAGTATGGTGTAGACTACACTACAGTCCAGTTTACATTATAGTATAGACTCATTTATTCTACTCTTAGTTCTCAGATTATGTTATGGAAACTTGGAGTTGCCAGATAAGAGACCTCCATATAAAAAGTAGGTTTCCTTCCCACTCTTAGAAGATCTCATGGTGAAAGGAAGAGATAAAGAATTCTAGATAACAGTGCATTTGGGAAGAGAAGGTAGGAATCTAGACCTCTGTGACAGAGATTGCTGGATGTCATCTGATAAACATTTTTACCTTTTTCACTGTAAAATAATCTTGTTATTATTTGAGATGGCAATGAACCCAGCTAAAAGACTGCATTTCCTAGCCTTCTTGCAGCTGAGTGTGGTAAAGTTGAAAAGATCTGGATAATGAAACGTAAGTAGAAAGCAGGAAAGCTTCTAAAGGAAGCTGACTCAGCTGGAAACTGAGCTCTTTTTTCCTGTACTGCTTCCTCCTGCTGCCAGCTTGGAATGCAGATGTGATATTGTTCCAGCAGCCATCTTGAACAATGAGGTGACCTTGAGAATGAAAGCAATATGAAGTAGAAAGTAGCTGGCCCTGAATATCTTTTGCATGAGAGACAAACTCCACCCTTAAGTCATTACTATTTGGTATTTCCTATTATGTACAGCTGAACCCAGTCCTAACTGATACTGCAACTTTGCAAGAATAAACCTTGGGAACCTGGGATTTAGATACAACTGCTTTAAAATAATGACTAGGGGATCATCCAGGTTAAAGAATTCCAGGGATATTATCTAATCTAACCCCCACCTACATACCTCTTCCTTTCCACCTCTACTACCATTGCCTTAATTCAGTTTCTCATCTTTTATGTGCTGAACTACTGCTACTTTGTTTCCCGTCTTCAGTTTCACTAACCCCATACCCCACACCATTGCCTACTGTCTTACCTCCAGTTGCTATAACAAAATACCATAGACTGGGTACTTATAAACAGCAAACATTTATTTTTCACAGTCCTAGAAGCTGGTTTGTCCAAGATCAAGGCACCAGCAGATTTGGTGTCTGGTGAAGCCCATTTCCTGGGTCATAGATGGCAACTTTTCACTATGTCCTCAAAGGGTGGAAGGGGCAAAGTATCTCTCTGGACCTCTTAGATAAGGCACTAATCTCATTAATGAGAGCTCCATCCTTTTGACCTAGATACCTCCCAAAGACCCC
Source organism: Lipotes vexillifer (assembly GCF_000442215.2). NCBI lineage: Eukaryota > Metazoa > Chordata > Mammalia > Artiodactyla > Lipotidae > Lipotes > Lipotes vexillifer. The sequence goes on from NW_006791298.1 coordinate 305,568, forward strand.
ACCTTCTAATACCATTACCTTGGGGATTAGGATTTCAACATATAGATTTGGAGGGAATGCAAACATTCTATTTATGACACCTACCCAATTTCCATACTGCCTACAAAGTGCCATGTATAAACCCAAATAAAATCACATAATTTTCCTACTTAAATACTTTCAAAGTCTTCTGATTGACTGGCAGAGAACTTTTCTTCTTCAACCTTTTTCTCTATAATCTACTCCACATACTCCATTTTCCATCTGCATCTCTTCTTAAGGTCCTGAATGTGCCATACTGCTTCATGCCTTCTTGTCATTCCACTGAAAGGCTCTTTCAGCTCTCACCCACCTTACTTGCTCTTATCCATATTTAAAGACTGTGGTTAGTATCTATGGCAGTAGTTATCAAACATTTTGGTCTCAGAATCAAAGTCCAATCAAATATTACTAAGGACCACAAAATCATTTTCTTGTGTCAGTTATATATATTAATATTCACCATTTAGAAATTTTAAATGAGAACAATTTTGAATATCTACATATTAATCTATTTACAAATAATATATGCTAATATGTATAAAATATTTTATGAAAAATAACTACATTTTCAAAAAAATTAATAAGAAGAGTGGCATTGTTTTATATTTCTGAAAATTTCTCTAATGTCTGGCTTAATAGAAGAATTTTCTGGCTTAAAAGAAGGTTTTTCATATCTGTGTCTATATTCAATCTATTTTGATATGTTGTTTTGGCTGAAGTATATAAAGAAAATTTGGAGAATTTTGTGGATATTATTCTTTGAATCTAAGAAAACACTCAGTTAGTAGTAACTTCTTAAAGGTTAGCTGCAATGTTGAATCTCAAACCACACTAGTGAGCTTTTCATACTCTTACATTAAAATCTATTGGTCAACTCTGTATAGATCTTTTATCCATGGTCTTCGTAGCATAAATGCATGAGTCATTTTAAAAATATTGCTTTAGCCATGTAGGTCTTCTAAATGTTGATATGTTGACTCTATAATATCAAGAAATCATATTTGTTACTCTCACCACAAATTGCATCAGAAAAGTCATTAAGTATTAGGAACCATCAAGTTCACAGTGGTAGATACAAGTTTTCTAAAATTCTGATTTTTATTTGAAGTTCAAACTTTACCATTGGCAATGAATACTGTTAGTTGTTTCCCTTGAAGTAACAGGCTTACTTTGTTCATGAATATGTCTTCTGAACACCCAAGTCTGAACAGTCATAGTTCTTCAGTGTTATTCTTCCAAGTAAAAAATGTGTTCCATGAAAAAGGCAGCTAGTTCAGCTTGCAACTCAAACAATTGTGCACCTACTTTTCCTCAAGGCAGACGTTTTACTACAGTATGCAGTGAAATAACTTTATGGCAGAACTAATTTGGCACATAGGTATTAAAAGGCAAGTAAATAGGGTTAATATTTCATGAAATTAATAGTTTTACTGTTTATTTAAGGACATTCTAAATTAAACTGGCCTTTGTATCTGTGAGTGCAATGTAAAGAATACAACAATGACCTTACAGTTTGGTGCTTTCATTCATGCTGAGGTGCCAGCAGTTTTGCTGAGTTTATAACATTACATTGCTTTTGTAACCTCAGTGCAAATGTCAACATACTGGAAAAACGGCAAAAATTGTCTTAGGATTATGAAGAAAGTAGTTTTGACTTCATGGACCTTCTAAAAGGGCCTCAAGACCTCAGGGTCCCATGGACCATACTTTGAGAACCACTTGTCTATGGAAACAATAGCCTGATCCTACTTCTCCTCTTTTGGGAACTGCCTCTTGCAAGTCCTCTGATACAGTTTCTGTGGAAGCTGACAATTTCTAAGTAACTCTGTCCTAGAGATACAGCTGATTGGCTGAAAAGTAAACCAATGAATTCCTTCCCTAAAAATTTTGGCCTCAGAACTTTGGAATGTAGACAGTTCATTAAAGCAGCTTCTTTCAGTGTCTGAAGCTGTAAGATGTAAAACTTTGAAGTGTCAGTGACAATACTTCCTGTCAAAGACACCAAGAGACAGAGATAGCCTGTCTGCAGCAAAAGCAGCAAAGCAGAGATTAGAGGGGAAGAGCCATCCTATTAATGTTCAAATAAATGGATCCAATTTTTCCTTGGGTCCAGCCATGTTGCTATCTTTAATTATGATGAGGTCTCTACAATAAAAGCTCCTTTGAGATAAAATCACTTATATAGGTTTTCTATCATTTACAATTAAAGCATCTGAAAATAAAATGCTGCTCAAGGGACACCTCATCTGTGAAGCTCTCCCAACTCCATTCTCTAAGCAAAATTGATAGCCCCACCTATGAGGCAACATTAAACCTACCACTCACCACTGGCACAGCCTCTGTCTCACTGCAATCTCATTGCACTCTAATACTTTCTCACCTAGATGTCTCCCCAGCACATCGCAAGCTCCTGGAAATCAGTGAAAGAACAGGACTTTATTTTTAACATAAAATTTAGAAAATTAAATGTATGACTGGATATCAGTAGGGGGAGAAGAATGAATGAAAATGGGGAAAAAATTGACATAAACATAAAATCTTGTTCTATTCCTTCCTGGCTAAGGCATTTCATGTTTCTGTGTTTTCATCTCCCCACCTAAAAATAACTGAGCCCCTAGGCTGAGGCTGGATTAGGTGAGACACTTGAAATGCCTTCAGTAAGTAAAATTTATCTAAGAAACTCCATCCTTGCTGGTTCAGTTAGAAACAGAAACTATATCTGTCCAGGGAGGCAAGGATTCTTCAAAACATGCAAATCAATCAATGTGATACACCATATTAACAAACTGAAGAAGAAAAACCATATGATCATCTCAATAGATGCAGAAAAAGCTTTTGACAAAATTCAACACCATTTATGATAAAAACTCTCCAGAAAGTGGGCATAGAGGGAACTTACCTCAACATAATAAAGGTCATATATGACAAACCCACAGCAAACATCATTCTCAATGGTGAAAATCTAAAAGCATTTCCTCTAAGATCAGGAACAAGACAAGGATGTCCACTCTCACCACTATTATTCAACATAGTTTCAGAAGTTCTAGCCACAGCAATCAGAGAAGAAGAAGAAATAAAATGTATACAAGTTGGAAAAGAAGTAAAACTGTCACTGTTTGCAGATAACATGATACTATACATAGATAATCCTAAAGATGCCAACAGAAAACTATTAGAGCTAATCAGTGAATTTGGTAAAGTTTCAGGATACAAAATTAATACATAGAAATCTCTTGCATTCCTATACACTAACACCAAAAGATCAGACAGAGAAATTAAGGAAACAATCCCATTTACTACTGCAACAAAAAGAATAAAATACCTAGGAATAAACCTACCTAAGGAGGTAAAAGATCTGTACTCAGAAAACTATAAGACACTGATGAAAGAAATCAAAGATGACACAAACAGATGGAGAGATATACCATGTTCATGGATTGGAAGAATCAATGTTGTGAAAATGACTATACTACCCAAAGCAATCTATAGACTCAATGCAATCCTTATCAATTTTACAGAACTAGAAATTCACTAGAAATTCACAGAACTAAAATTCCATTTTGCTCTTCGTGTCTCCTGTTCCAATTTATCAGCCTAAATTTGTAACATGGGCAGGAGCATGGAGATAAAATCAGCTCTGAAAAATGAGAAAATGGATTTTCTTGCCATTTAGGCTGATAAATTTTCACAGAACTAGAACAAATAATCTTAAAATTTCTATGGAGATACAAAAGACCCCAAATAGCCAAAGCAGTCTTGAGGGAAAAAATGGAGCTGGAGGAATCAGACTCCATGACTTCAGACTATACTACAAAGCTACATTAATGAAGGCAATATGGTACTGTTACAAAAACAGAAATATAGATCAATGGAACAGGAGAGAAATCCCAGAGATAAACCCACACACCTATGGTCAACTCATCTATGACAAAGGAGACAAGGGTATACAGTAGAGAAAAGACAGTCTCTTCAATAAGTGGTGCTGGGAAAACTGTACAGCTACATGTAAAAGAATGAAATTAGAACACTCCCTAACACCATACACAAAACTAAATTCAAAATGGATTAAAGACCTAAATATAAGACTGGACACTATAAAACTCTTAGAGGAAAACATAGGAAGAACACTCTTTGTCATAAATCACAGCAAAATCCTTTTGGCCCAGCTCCTAGAGTAATGGAAATAAAAACAAAAATAAACAAATGGGACCTAATGAAACTTAAAAGCTTTTGCATAGCAAAGGAAACTATAAACAAGACAAAAAGACAACCCTCAGAATGGGAGAAAACATTTGCAAATGAATCAACAGACAAAGGATTAATCTCCAAAATATATAAACAGCTCAAACAGCTCAATATTCAAAAAACAAACAACCCAATCAAAAAATGGGCAGAAAACCTAAATAGACATTTCTCCAAAGAAGACATACAGATGGCCAAGAAGCTCATGAAAAGCTTCTCGACATCACTAATTATTAGAGAAATGCAAATCAAAACTACAATGAGGTATCACCTTACATGGGTCAGAATGGGCAGCATCAGAAAACCTTCAAACAACAAATGCTGGAGAGGGTGTGGAGAAAAGGGAACCCTCTTGCACTGTTGGTGGAAATGTAAATTGATAGTCACTATGGAGAACAGTATGGAGGTTCCTTAAAAAACTAAAAAATAGAATTACCATAAGACCCAGCAATCCCACTACTAGAAATATACCCAGAGAAAACCTTAATTCAAAAAGAGACATGTACCCCAATATTCATTGCAGCACTATTTACAATAGCCAGGTCATGGAAGCAGCTTAAAAGCCCATTGACAGATGAATGGATAAAGAAGATGTGGTACATGTATACAATGGAATATTACTCAGCCATAAAAAGGAACAAAATTGGGTCATTTGCAGAGACGTGGATAGATCTAGAGACTGTCACACAGTGAAGTAAGTCAGAAAGAGAAAAACTAATATTGCATATTAACACATATATGTGGAACCTAGAAAAATGGTGCAGATGAACTGGTTTGCAAGGCAGAAATTGAGACACAGATGTAGAAAACAAATGTATGGACACCAAGGGGGGGATGGTGGTGGTGGTGGGATGAATTGGGAGATTGGGATTGACATATATATACTAATATGTATAAAATAGATAACTAATAAGAACCTGCTGCATAAAAAAATAAAATTCAAAAATATATATTAAGAAAAGAAACACACACACACACAAAAAGAAAGAAACCACATCAGTAATGATTCCTCTGGGAATCAGATAAAGTTTATCAAACTTTCCCTTCTGTAAATTGGAGGCATCGAAAGAGACCCCACTCACCTTCTTCCATTTAACTACTTAATTATTCAAGAAACTTGAAAATTAAGTCCCCCAATCCATTAAGTAGAACTCACCTAAGTATAATTTTATAACTCTTTGACAAGTCTTTTAATCTCCGTTTCCTCATCTGTTTCTGATCTGTAACTCATCATCTTATGAGTTCAATGAAACAGTGTTTGTTGACCAATGTGTTCACAGTGCCTAGCATGAGGTAAACTAAGTCTATTGTTTTAAAACCTTTTTCTTCTTTCCTAGAAACACCATGTACTTTAGGCTTCCTCTCAGGAAGTTCAGATTGCAATAAATTTATCTCTGACCCATGCTGAGAGAAGTTAGAAGATTGGCCTAAACTCACACAGCTAGTAACCACTGCCACCAGAAGCTCAATGTAACTTCCTGACTTCAATTCTGCTCTCTCCACACCGGCAGTGTCTCTCACTCAGACAAAGAGCCCAAAGATTTTAGTTCAAATAAAAGATAAGGATTTTATTCCATCTTTGGGTATTTAAGCAAATGAATTTTGTGAAGAATTGAAAAACAGCTGGAAAATTATGGTGAGCATTTAAAGACATTGCAATCTGACTAAAACTAATGACAAGGAGATTGGAAAGAGGAGGAGGTGGATTTCAGTCACTGCCCTAACAATTACTAGTTTGGTAAGTTGAGCAGGTCAGTTAAGCAAAACAGACAACAATTTCATCATGTGTAAAAAAAAAAAAAAAAAAAAAATTCTTATCTTGCAGAGAAAGAGAAAAAACTCATTTTCTGAGCACCTACCCGTGGATTTTACAAGCATTATCTTACTTAATTCTTACAATTCTGCTCATCTGCTTAGTAGGTATAATAATCCGTTTTTTTCTGATAGGGAATCTGGGGTCTAAAAAATTAATTTAATTTTCCCAAGATCACAGAATTAATACCTGTGCTTCCCACGACCACTGGTCTACATGCCTTAAACGAAGGTTGTGAGATAAAATAGGAGAAGAGATGAGAACAAATGTGTCACACTGTCCAAAATCTGATACATTTGGGGAGATCAGCGTAACCATTTCTGAATGTCAAATCAGGAAATTTGAGTTTGAAGCTCTTACTTCACCACTTACTAACCATTCAGTCTTGACAACCTCACTTCATGTCTCCAAACTACAGTTATCTCACCAGTAAAATGGGGCAAATAGAATCACAGTCCCAGATGCCTGCCTTACAGAGCAGTGATGAGACCCCAGCAAGATCACAATTGTAAAAATGCTTTGTGTTCCATAGAGCCCTATACAAATGTGTGCTACTATTATTATTATTGCTATTACCATTATTATTACACCGTGTTCTCTGGGCAAGACATTTATGTTAAACCGACACAGCACATAATTGGAGTACTCAAGTTAAATAAATGAAGTCAGCTGTCTGACTCCTTTAAGATAAATGATGTTATTACAACATAATTGTATAACCCCATATAGCTTACAGCAGCTAAAGGATGTGTATTTCACATGCCCTCCTATAATTACATCCCCATTATAATTTTGCAGTTAGTTGCGATGAGCTCTGGTCATGAAAACATGCCAATTTTGTATGGGATTGAAGTCTGCCTAATTTTAGCAAATTGAGAGTCACACAAAAGAAAAGAGATAAATACTATGTTGTTATTTTTCATTAGAGAATTGCTATATTAAGAGGCTGCGATCCAGCTGTGTTTGTTTAAATAAAAGTGTGATTTGAATACCTCCTACAGCTAATGTTCCTGCCAATGAATAAAAGATAAAATGTAGCTCCCCTCTCGTTGGATGGGAGTCTCTGCATTCTAGCTGACTTGGAGATTTATTGTTCCACACAAGGAAGTTGAAAGCGTGGAGGGCAGACCACACGCAGGGGCCTTTTGTGTATTGTTTCAAGCCACACCACTAATAGATTTCTTCCACTAAGGCTCCCAGCAATTCAGCTGTGCTCAAATGCTCCACTTATCTGTGGAAAATATAATAATAAAATAGTAATTATGCCTCAATGGCTGATGCAGCCCAGCTCGATGCCACAAGGAAGAAAGTAAACAGGAACAAATACCATTCAGAGAAGGAATGTTGTATTGGAGTGTCATTGTGATAATGGATTTAAGCCTCCTTTATTTCTTCAAAGCAGACCCTCTCACTTACATCCCAGTGCCTCTGTCTCCCCAGTGTCCCCCCAAATTAGCAATATTCTCTTGAAATTCACTGCCCTGCAAGTTGGGCAACCCAGAATGAAAGATTAGAGGTGAGATCCAAGATATAGCTATAATGTAGTTAATTCTAAAATGTCTAGAATGATGTTCTATGGGTCTGGCACACTAAGATATGGACAGCATGAAAGTCTCTGCCATCAGGTAGATCACAGTCTAACGATGCATGTAAGATATATACGTAGTTCCCATTCTCCAAACCATAAAGTGTGGCTTTTTCAAAACACCATTATGTGGATACTATTTGCTCTTGACCACTCAATTCTTGCCCACTTTTCCCTCTCACATAGCCATATCAGATCTCTCCCCCACCCTCCTCACACAGACACACACACACACACACACACCCAGAGCATTCTTTATTTTACTTTCAGGCCTTTTGAGGCATTAACTACCCCCTTTACCTGACTTTCCTTTGCTCCTTTACTCGTGTAGTGAACTCATCTTCATAATTTAGTTCAAACTTCAGCTCCCAGAAGTCTTCCCTGCACAACCCGCAAGGATGCTCCAAGTGTGGAATAAACATGCCTCCTCTCTATAGCAGGATCACCTGTGCTAAGCTCACACACTGGTCCCCAGTTGAGGAGGCTGAGCTGGAGGGAAATGAAACATGTGTTCCCCATTTCCATCCTGGAGGGAGTGGAGGATAGCTCCTCCCTTCTTTCTCCCTTTGCCCTCCCACCAGTCCACACCATCCACAAGAACTTCAGCCATTATGACTAACTGTTAATGATAGGAGCACATTTTTCAGATGTGTTGAGCTGGAATAAAAATAAGAGAACTATAGTTGTATTGAAATATTCTGTTCACTTATCTTTCTCTCTGCCAGGCCTTTGAGGAGGAACTGTTTTTTCATCCCTGTATCCTCAGGACCCATTACAGTGACTAAAGGTTTATAGACATATACTAAATGACAGATTGATGAGTGGATGGATAGATAAGCAAATAAACATAATGAAAAGGTGACTGGTGACATATGAAAATTGAGAACAAAATGAAATGAGAACCAAAATTAGGGACAATTCATTTGCCACTGGAAATAATTGGAGGAGGCTTATAGAGAAAGTAACCATTGAGCTAAGACTTCAAAGATCTTGTGATAAGGGACAAGGCATTCCAGGAGAAGAGAACAGTAAAAGTGACTATTTAACAAACGTTCACTATCCACAGGGTGTAGTTACAGTACCAAAACGGTGTAGTTACTTTAGAAATAAAAACTTTGAAAGAGAGAGACCTTCAAGATGGTGGAGGAGTAAGACGCGGAGATCACCTTCCTCCCCACAAATACATCAGAAATACATCTACATATGGAACAGCTCCTACAGAACACCTACTGAACGCTGGCAGAAGACCTCAGACTCCCCAAAAGATAAGAAATTCCCCATGTACCGGAGTAGGGCAAAAGAAAAAAGAAACAACAGAGACAAGAGAATAGGGACGGGACCTGCACCTGTGGGAGGGAGCTGTGAAGGAGGAAAAGATTCCACACACTAGGAAGCCCCTTCAGGGGCAGAGATGGGGGGTGGCAGGGGCGGAAGCTTCGAAGCCACGGAGGAGAGCGCAGCAACAGGGGCGCGGAGAGCAAAGCGGAGAGATTCCCGCACAGAGGATCGGTGCCAACCAGCTCTCACCAGCCCGACAGGCTTGTCTGGTCACCCGCCAGGGCGGGAGGGGGCTGGGAGCATAAACTCCGGCTTTGGAGGTCAGACCCCAGGGAGAGGACTGGGGTTGGCGGCATGAGCACAGCCTGAAGGGGGCTAGTGTGCCACAGCTGCCCAGGAGGGAGTCCAGGAAAATGTCTGGACCTACCTAAGAGTCAAGAGACCATTGTTTCGGGGTGCACGAGGAGAGGGGATTCAGAGCACTGCCTAAACAAACTCCAGAGATGGGCGCGAGCCATGGCTGTCAGTGCAGACCCCAGAGACGGGCATGAAACACTACAGCTACAGTTGCAGTGACCAAGAAGCCTGTGTACAAGCACAGGTCACTATACACATGTGCAGCCCGCCACTGCCAAGGTCCTGTGATACAGGGACAGCTTCCCCGGGAAAACACATAGCACACCTCAGGCTATTGCAACGTCATGCCAGCCTCTGCCGCCACAGGTGCGCCCCGCATCCGTGCCCCTCCCTCCCCCCGGCCTAAGTGAGCCAGAGCCCCCGAATCAGCTGCTCCTTCAAACCCGTCCTGTCTGAGCGAAGAAGAAACACCCTCAGGAGACCTACATGCAGAGGCAGGACCAAATCCAAAGCTGAACCCCAGGAGCTGTGAGAACATAGAAGAGAAAGGGAAATCTCTCCCAGCAGCCTCATGAGCAGTGGATTATATCTCCACAATCAACTTGATGTACCCTGCAGCTCTGGAATACCTGAAAGGACAATGAATCATCCCAAAATTGAGGCAGTGGACTTTGGGAGCAACTGTAGACTTGGGGTTTGCTTTCTGCATCAAATTGTTTCTGGTTTTATGTTTATCTTAGTTTCATATTTAGAGTTTATTATCATTTGTAGATTTGTTTATTGCTTTGGTTGCTCGCTTCCTTTTTTTAAAATATAGATTTTTTTTTTTTTTTCCTTTTTCTCTTTTTGTGAGAGTGTATGTGTATGCTTCTTTGTATGATTTTATCTGTATAGTTTTGCTTTTACAATTTATCCTAGGGTTCTGTCTGTCCCTTTTTTTTTTTTTTTGTATATGTTTTAGCACTTGTTATCATTGGTGGTTTTGTTATTTTGTTTGGTTGCTCACTTCTTTCTTTCTTTTCCTTTTTTTATTACTTTTTAATTTTTTTAATTTTAATAATTTTTTTATTTTTGTTTTAATAACTTTTTTTCTTTCTTTCTTTTTTTCACTCTTTTCTTTTGAGCCATGTGGCTGACAGGGTCTTCATGTTTTGGCCGGATATCAGGCCTGTGCTTCTGAGGTGGGAGAGCCGAGTTCAGGACATTGGTCCACAAGAGACCTCCAGGATCCATGTAATACTAAACAGCGAAAGCTCTCCCAGAGCTCTCTATCGCAATGCTAAGACCCAGCTCCACTCAACAATGAGCAAACTTCAGTGCTGGACAACCTATGCCAAACAACTAGCAAGACAGGAACACAACCCCATCCATTAGCAGACAGGCTGCCTAAAATCATAATAGGGTCACAGACACCCCAAAACACACCAGCGAACGTGGTCCTTCCCACCAGAAAGACAAGATACAGCCTCATCAACCAGAACACAGGCACCAATCCCCTCCACCAGGAAACCTATACAACACACTGAACCAATCTTAACCACTAGGACAGAAACCAAAAACAACAGGAACTAGGAACCTGAAGCCTGTGAAAAGGAGAACCCAAACACAGTAAGTTAAGCAAAATGAAAAGACAGAAACACACAGCAGATGAAGGAGCAAGGTAAAAACCCACCAGACAAAACAAATGAAGAGGAAATAGGCAGTCTACCTGAAAAAGAATTCAGAGTAATGATAGTAAAAATGATTGAAATCTTGGAAATAGAATGGAAAAAATACAAGAAACTTTTAACAAGGACCTAGAAGAACTAAAAAGCAAACAAACAATGATGAACAACACAATAAATGAAATTAAAAATTCTCTAGAAGGAATCAATAGCAGAATAACTGAGTCAGAAGAACAGATAAGTGACCTGGAAGATGAAATAGTGGAAATAACTACCAGAGAGCCAAATAAAGTAAAAAGAATGAAAATAATTGAGGACAGTCTCAGAGACCTCGGGGACAACATTAAATACACCAACTTTCGAATTATAGAATAAGAGAAGAAGAAAGAGACTGAGAAAATATTTGAAGAGTTTATAGTCCAAAACTTCCTTAATATGGGAAAGGAAATAGTCAATCAAGTCCACGAAGTGCAGAGAGTCCCATACAGGATAAATCCAAGGAGAAACACGCCAAGATACATATTAATCGAACTATCAAAAATTAAATACAAGGAAAAAATATTGAAAGCAGCAAGAGAAAAGCAACTAAGAACATACAAGGAAATCCCCATAAGGTTAACAGCTGATCTTTCAGTAGAAACTGTAAGCCAGAAGGGAGTGGCAGGACATATTTAAAGTGATAAAAGGGAAAAACCTACAACCAAGATTACTCTACCCAGCAAGGATCTCATTAAGATTAGACGGAGAAATTAAAACTTTAACAGTGAAGCAAAAGCTAAGAGAATTCAGCACCACCAAACCAGCCTTACCACAAATGCTAAAGGAACTTCTCTAGGCAGGAAACACAAGAAAGGAAAAGACCTACAATAACAAATGCAAAACAATTAAGAAAATGGTAATAGGAACATACAAATCAATAACTACCTTAAATGTAAATTGATTAAATGCTCCAACCAAAAGACATAGACTGGCTGAATGGATACAAAACCAAGACCTGTATATATGCAGTCTACAGGAGACCCACTTCAGACCTAGGGACATGTACAGACTGGAAGTGAGGGGATGGAAAAAGAAATTCCCTGCAAATAGAAATCAAAAGGAAGCTGGAGTAGCAATTCTCGTATCAGACAAAATAGACTTTAAAATAAAGACTATTACAAGAGACAAAGAAGGATACTACATAATGAGCAATGGATCAACCAAGAAGAAGATATAACAATGATAAGTATTTATGCACCCAACATAGGAGCTGATCAACACATAAGGCAAATGCTACCAGCCATAAAAGAGGAAGCTGACAGTAACACAAATATAGTAGGGGACATTAGCACCCCACTTTCACCAAGGGACAGATCATCCAAAATGAAAATAAACAACAAAACACAAGCTTTAAATGATACATTAAACAAGACGGACTTAATTGATATTTATGGGACATTCCATCAAAAAAAAAACAGAATACATTTTCTTCTCAAGTGCTAATGGAACATTCTCCAGGATAGATCATATCTTGTGTCACAAATCAAGCCTTGGAAAATTTAAGAAAATTGTAATCATATGAAGTGTCTTTTCCGACCATAGTGCTATGAGACTAGATATCAATTACAGGAAAAAATCTGTAAAAAACACAAACACATGGAGGCTAAACAATACACTACTAAATAAACAAGAGATCATTTAGAAGAAATCAAAGAGGAAATCAAAAAATACCTAGAAACAAATAACAATGAAAACGCGATGACCCAAAACCTGTGGGATGCAGCAAATGCAGTTCTAAGAGGGAAGTTTATAACAATACAATCCTACATCAAGAAACAAGAAATATCTCAAATAAACAGTCTAACCTTACACCTAAAGCAATTAGAGAAAGAAGAACAAGAAAAAACCCGAAGTTAGCAGAAGGAAAGAAATCATAAAAATCAGATCAGAAATAAAAGAAAAAAAAATGAAGGAAACAATAGCAAAGATCCATAAAACTAAAAGCTGGTTCTTTGAGAAGGTAAACAAAATTGATAAACCATTATCCAGACTCATTAAGAAAAAAAAGGAGGGCTTCCCTGGTGGCACGGTGGTTGAGAGTCCGCCTGCCGATGCAGGGGACATGGTTTTGTGCCCTGGTCTGGGGAGATCCCACATGCCATGGAGCATCTAGGCCTGTGAGCCATGGCCGCTGAGCCTGCGCATCTGGAGCCTGTGCTCTGCAATGGGAGAGGCCATAACAGTGAGAAGCCCATGTACCACAAAAAAAAGAAAAAAAAACAAAGAAAGAAAAAAAGGGAGAGGACTCAAATCAATAGAATTAGAAATGAAAAAGAAGTAACAACTGACACTGCAGAAATACAAAGGATCATGAGAGATTATTACTACAAGCAACTATATGCCAATGAAATTGTCAACCTGGAAGAAATGGATAAATTCTTAGAAAAGCACAACCTTCCAAGACTGAACCAGGAAGAAATAGAAAATATAAACATACCAATCACAAGCACTGAAATTGAGACTGTGGTTAAAAATCTTCCAACAAACAAAAGCCCAGGAGAAGATGGCTTCACAGGTGTATTCTACAAAACATTTAGAGAAGAGCTAACACCTATCCTTCTTAAACTCTTCCAAAATGTAGCAGAAGAAGGAGCACACCCAAACTCAATCTAAGAGGCCACCATCACCCTGATACCAACACCAGACAAAGATGCCACAAAAAAAGAAATCTACAGGCCAATATCACTGATGAACATAGGTGCAAAAATTGTCAACAAAATACTAGCAAACCAAATCCAACAGCACATTAAAAGGATCATACACCATGATCAAGTGGGGTCTATCCCAGGGATGCAAGGATTCTTCAATATATGCAAATTAATAAATGAGACAAACCTTCTTAACATACTGAAGGAGGAAAACCATATGACCTTCTCAATAGATGTAGAAAAAGTTTTCAACAAAATTCAACATCCATTTATGATAAAAACCTCCAGAAAGTGGGCCTAGAGGGAACTTACCTCAACATAATAAAAGTCATATATGACAAACCCACAGCCAGCATTGTTCTCAATAGTGAAAAACTGAAACCATTTCCTCTAAGATCAGGAACAAGACAAGGTTGTCCACTCTCACCACTCTTATTCAACACAGTTTTGGAAGTTTTAGCCACAGCAATCAGAAAAGAAAAATAAATAAAAGGAATCCAAATCAGAAAAAAGGAAGTAAAGCTGGCATTGTTTGCAGATGACATGATACTATACATAGAGAACCCTAAGAATGCTACCAGAAAACTACTAGAGCTAATCAATGAATTTGGTAAAGTAGCAGGATACTAAATTAATGCACAGAAATCTCTTGCATGATGAAAAATTTGAAAGAGAAATTAAGGAAACAGTCCCATTTACAATTGCAACAAAAAGAATAAAATACCTAGGAATAAACCTATCTAAGGAGACAAAAGACCTGTATGCAGAAAACTATAAGACACTGATGAAAGAAATTAAAGATGATACAAACAGATGGAGAGATATACCATGTTCTTGGATTGGAAGAATCAATATTGTGAAAATGACTATACTACCCAAAGCAATCTACAGATTCAATGCAATCCCTATCAAACTACCAATGGCATTTTTCACAGAACTAGAACAAAAAATTCACAATTTGTATGGAAACACAAAAGACCCTGAATAGCCAAAGCAACCTTGAGAAAGAAAAACAGAGCTGGAGGAATAAGGCTCCCAGACTTCAGACTATACTACAAAGATACAGTAATCAAGACAATATGGTACTGGCACAAAAACAGAAATATAGATCAATGGAACAGGATAGAAAGCCCAGAGATAAACCCACACACATATGGTCACCTTATTTTTGATAAAGGAAGCAACAATATACAATGGAGAAAAAACAGCCTCTTCAATTAGTGGTAGTGGGAAAACTGGACAGTTACATGTAACAGAATGAAATTAGAATACTCCCTAATACTATACACAAAGATAAACTCAAAATGGATTAAAGACCTAAATGTAAAGCCAGGCACTATCAAACTCTTAGAGGAAAACATAGACAGAACACTCTACAACATAAATCACAGCAAGATCCTTTTTGACCCACCTCCTAGAGAAATGGAAATAAAAACAAAAATAAACAAATGGGACCTAATGAAACTTAAAAGCTTTTGCACAGTAAAGGACAACATAAACAAGACAAAAAGACAACCTTCAGAATGGGAGAATATATTTGCAAATGAAGCCACTGACAAAGGATTATTCTCCAAAATTTACAAGCAGCTCATGCAGCTCAATATCAAGAAAACAAACAATCCAATCCAAAAATGGGCAGAAGACCTAAACAGACATTTCTCCAAAGAAGACATACTGATGGCCAACAAACACATGAAAGGATGCTGAACATCACTAATCACTAGAGAAATGAAAATCAAAACTACAATGATGTATCACCTCACACCTGTCAGAATGGCCATCATCAAAAAATCTACAAACAATAAATGCTGGAGAGGGTGTGGAGAAAAGGGAACCCTCTTGCACTGTTGATGGGAATGTAAAGTTGATACAGCTACTATGAAAACAGTATGAAGGTTCCTTACAAAACTAAAAGTAGAACTACCATACCACCCAGCAATCCCACTACTGGGCATATACCCTGAGAAAGCTATAATTTAAAAAGAGTCATGTACCACAATGTTCACTGCAGCTCTATTTACAATAGCCAGGACATGGAAGCCATCTAAGTGTCCATCACCAGATAAATGCATAAAGAAGATGTGGCACATATGTACAATGGAATATTACTCAGCCATAAAAAGAAACGAAATTCAGTTATTTGTAGTGAGGTGGATGGACCTAGAGTCTGTCCTACAGTGTGAAGCAAGTCAGAAAGAGAAAGACAAGTACCATATGCTAACACATATATATGGAATCTTAAAAAAAAAGAAAGAAAAAAAATGGTTCTGAAGAACCACAGGCAGGACAGGAACAAAGATGCAGGTGTAGAGAATGTACTTGAGGATACAGGGAGGGGGAAGGGTATGGTGGGACGAAGTGAGAGAGTGGCATGGACATATATACACTACCAAATGTAAAATAGATGGCTAGTGGGAAGCAGCCGCATAGCACAGGGAGATCAGCTCAGTGCTTTGTGACCACCTAGAGGGGTGGGGTAGTGAGGATGGGAGGGAGACATGAGAGGGAGGAGATATAACGATATATGTATATGTATAGCTGATTCATTTTGTTATAAAGCAGAAACTAACACACCATTGTAAAGCAGTTATACTCAAGTAAAGATGTTTTAAAAAAAAAACTTTGAAAGACTACACACTCTTCCAATAATAACCAATCTCTGAATACCTTTGGAACTCTCTTCAAGGTCTACCTACATAGGGGCTGAAGAAAATCTATTTCAGATGGCTTTGGGTTTTTTAAACGTAAATCTGTAGTACCTAGCTTAATTTCCCACCTCACTCTTCCTTCAGAGGTTGAATATATATGATTCACATACACAGCATATGCTCAACATATTGAATGAAATCAGTGAAGTAGCAAACCCAGAATTGCCACCACTGGGGACAATAAAAATGTCACATTACTTCATCATGGTCACCAGTTCATAGTGAGGAAGAATTGCTGGTGAAAAAGAAAAAAGCACACCACTTACTGACTGTTTAACCATGCGCATATTATGTAACCTAGCTAAGCTTCAATTTCCTCTTTTACAAAATATCTTTAACAATAGTTGCTTTGTAAAGCTATTGTTAGGGTCAAATTCAACTAATATTAGGTTAAATCACATGGAATTGCTATTTTGTAGGTGAATGATCAGCATTTTAATGTGATTCAACACAGTGGAACAGTGATTAGGATGTAGTAAATGCTCAATTTATGTTAAGAATAAATCTTCATTGTGTATACATGATAAATGCCAGTTTAAACTTAGTTATATCATTTAATAGCAGTAAATGAGTTAGTTGCTCACTGTCCTAGCCACAGTTTCCTCATCTGTAAATTGCAGTTGATCTTATTTCCCTTGTAGGTATAAGGATAAAAGAAATTCAAAATATCTGATGCAAAGAGGTCACTCAACCAATAGAAACCTGGATGATTGCAAAAGAATAAGATCTATAAAAAGAATACAGTATTCCAGAAAAGAATTATAGGGAGAAAGTTTATTCAAGAGCAGGTTACATCCATAGGTATTCTGGTCTCATGTTAGAGTGTTCTTTATTGAAATCCTATGACCTTGCATGTAATTCTAAAGAACTTTAGTATTGGAGCTGACTTAAATAAGGTTCAGTAGAGAACTGAGTAGGTGCTTGCCAGAAGCCACTGGGAGTCTGATTTATACTGTCTGAGTCCATTTAAATATCCAGAATGCCCAAAGTCTAAAAAATCTATTCAAACAGTAACCGTCATGATCAAATTAAAACTACATGTTTTGTGTGTCTGTAGAAGTATGGCATGGGGATCAAAACTAGATGTGAAATACTCAGAGGGATCTGATTAACAGTAGAAGTTTCTGACCTAGAAGCACATAAAGAATGTATTCATTCATACCATCAGAAGTTATTATTATTATCTATAATAATAATAAACTAAGTCATGACAGCATGCAAAAGTGCTGGGCAGACATGGTTTTTATCAAGTGTGTGACGCTAATAGCCATCCAATAAGGTAATTATTTGGGTTAACTTTTGGAATATCTGAGAAGTAGTGTGTAGAGTTTGTAAGAGGATACTGGTGTACTAAGGGAAGTGTTTTATTGATGTTCAGAATGTGTGCTTGGGGACTTGCATCTCACACACATAGTTTAGAGGGCACAACTTAATGTGGTGCTGAAAATAATTACCGAATCTCAAAAGATTTCTTCACTTAGAATTTGGATCAGGGATGATGTGAGTTATCCTCAAGGGAATTTCTTGGAGAGTGTCATTTTTTTAAAGGAAAAAAAAAAGAAAGACATCCTGAGCTATACTCTGAGACATTCAAATGGGGAGAGGGGAGAGGCTTCAATTACATCTAAATAAAAAAATAGAAATAAAAGAAGGGATACTTAAAAAAAATACCTAAAGTGATCAAACACCATAAAAACACATTTAGAATATGGTAGCTGTTCAATGTACATTTTTCTGATTAACTTATTAATTAACAACTATATAAGAGTGGGTGAATTGCAACTTTTATTAACACATCTGAAAGTTATAATTTCTACTTCAAAATCTGCTTCTGGAAAAATCACATTTCCTCAGTTGCTATCCAAAGGGAAGATAAAAAATTAGATGTTCACCATTCAAATGTAAGAATGTGTTAGACCATAAAAGGTTAAAAACAGCATGATGTCAGATAATTGGCAAAGGAAATGGGGTTGAGGAGAGGCCCCTGAGCATGAAGTAACTCCCTGATCTGTACAGTGCTCAGTGAAATAGAAACTAGAAGACACAGTGAGATAACGTTTTGGACTAGTGACACCCTCAGATGTCAGACCATGCTGGGTTTAAACCCCAGATCTTCTATTTTTAGGACGTGGTGATTTGGGCAAAAATTTGGGCAAAAATCCTAAAAATTTTTCCTCAGTGTCTTTATCTGCAATATGGTCACAATTGTGCCTCCCTTACAAATTTGTCATAAAGAATAAGAAGGATAAATGAGATAATATATGTGAAAGGTCCTGCGATATAAAAGGAGTTCACTACATGTTTATTTACAAAACACATGTACTTACAAAAAAAGAATGTTATCTAGCAGGAAACAGTAACAGGAGCTAAAGGCAACACGAACCAAACTCAGAAATCTAAGAGAGAGATGCCAAACTAGAAGCTCAGATGCCAAGTTTAGGAAGCAGGGGTGACAGTCAGGTAGCACGACACCACTCTGCTGGAATAGAATTAGCCAAACTTGGGTTAATGAAGACAATGTGTCTGAAGGGGTCAAAGAAGGGAGTTTACAAGGAATTCCAGTCTAAGTCACCTTTAATGAGCCATCCAACACTTGCATTTTAGAATTCCATGCTTTGCTTAAAGTTTTCTCCACTAGCTCCCATTTCTAGCCTGAGAGGCAGCATGGTAGAGTAGTTCATTCCTGGGTCTTAGTAAACCTTCCTTTAACACCTCAGCATTGTGACTTTGGGCAAATTCTTGTAATGGACATTTGCCACTCTTTTCAGTTACTTATTATCTTAACTCCTTTCACATATTTGGGATATTTTCTACCTTACAGATCTTGGTTAGAGCATAGCCTAATTCTCAGCCTAGAAGCTAAAGAAGTTGGATGCTTGCTTTTTAACCTCCTCAGCAGACAGGACTTGAGCATTTGAAGTGACCAATCAGCAGCATTCACCATGAATTAGAAGCTCATAACCCAAAGATTCAGAGCCATAGAGAAGCTCCTCCTTTAAAGATTACCATTGAAAAATAACATTCCAGGACTAATGCTGGTCTCCAGTGTCCCCTCATTTCTAGCTCTGTTCCAGCAGCAGCAATATTTTCCTTCATGAGCCAATTTTCTAGAGTTGATTTTGGGTAGCGTTGTTTGCAGTATCCTCTGAACCTGATTTTCCAATCAGCCCATCAATTCTTTTAGTAAATTCCTTTTTCCTAAATCAGACATATTAGTACTGAGACTAACACATTGCTCTTTAGCATCAGTTACCTCATCTATAAAATGGGGAAAATAGCAGTTTCTGATTATAGGAAACTGTAATAATTCACATAGAGGAGACATATAAAATGCTTAAAGGAGTTCCTGAAATACCTATTTTTTTAAATAAATGTTAGCCATTATTATTTAGTGTTTTATATTTTACAGGGAAATTTTGCAAACACTATATTAGTGAAAGTTTGTAACAACACTTGGAGAAGATATTACTTTTACTAATTTGGAAACAAAGGTCCATTAACATTAAGCATACAGAATGAACAAAACTAGATGTCCTGAGAGAATCACTAGGAAAAACCGCCATTAAGATAGCATATTAAATGGTAGGAATGGATGAGCTCAGTGCAAGAAAGAGTGTAGTGAGAAGAGGGCTCCAACATCTCATGACCTCTGATGTTTAAAGGTCCAGTAGAAATGAGATGTGTGTAAGCAATACTGAAAAGAAAAGAATAAAAATGTTGAAAAAAACTGGTCAAAAGAAAATCATATTTCAAGAAAGGAGGGTCAATTATTTTCCTGCAAATTCTTGTCCATCTCCCTGCTGAAGGAAGAAGAAATATGCAGGGCTGGAGATATAGAGAGGGTGGGAGGAATATGGGTGGCATGATTTGATAAAGAAGGAAAATAGGGCATTGCTGAAGCAGGAATGACCCGAGGAATCTTGT
>NW_006791298.1:326318-337874 GCF_000442215.2 Lipotes vexillifer
CCCAAAAAAAAAAAAAAAAAAAAAAAAAAAAGAAAAAAGAAGGGATCCAAAATATCATGCCATCATGGGAAGGACACAGCTATAGGAATCTCCAGGAAGGTTGTTATCCTTGAAGTCAAAGTAAGACTTACTCAGAATTCTGGTTACCAGACCTTTTCAAATATGATACTATTTGTTATTTTTTTTATCAGGGACTGCATCCAAATCCAAAAATGAGACCTAAAAAGAGATGTTTGATCACTAGCCAAGTTAAGAGTTAAGCCAAGGCTCACATACGTATAGGAATGGAGAAAAAAAAGAAAATTCAGTGTAAAACAATCAAACAACAACAACAAAGCAGCAATAGGTAGAGGGTCAAGGCTTATAGGCAAGTTAGGTGAGAGCCAGGGCCTCAGTGAGCACTCACTGTTGAGAGCCAGCTCCAGACACATCGTGAGAGAGGATAATAGAAATAAAAGTGCAAGGAGAACGAGGCTTCTAATGTGCTGGGAGGGACTGGATACATGAGCCTGCAGGGGAGCCATCTCAGGTATCCAGGCTAAAGGGGCTGGAAGAGGGAAGAAAGAAAGGGAAGAGAGGAAAAGAAGGAAGAAAAGAGGAAGAATGTAATATAAAGAAAGAAAGCATGGAGAGTAAGAGAACTATAAGAAGATTTAGGGGGTAAAGAAAGAAAACAGAAAAGAAGAAGGTGGAAGTGTGAGAGAGAATGGCAGAAAATGAGGGAGAGAAGATCTATATGTTAAAGCAGGAAGACATGACTGAATCATTGGGAGAGAGAGGGTGCAAAAATGTTTGAAATGCAGGTAAAATGTAACTTAATTATCTGAGGTCATCAATAACACATGGGGGAAAAACCAAATCAGGTTGTAACTGCCAGAGTACCAAAGAGTTACATTTATAAACAGATATCTTTTGGAAAGTGAATCAAAAAGGCCTCCATAAGACATGCAATTCTGGGCTTCAGTCCATTCACTCTGTGAATTAATTGACTTTATTTGAACTCTGCTGTTTTCAGTTGGAGAATTCACTGTGAACATGTTGTATATCTCTCAGATATCAAATAACAAATGCACTGCAGCCAGATACTGAAACAGAACAAGAAATTGTTCGTTAATCAGACAGAGGTTTCTCCATGATTAGGAAAGACAACCAAGAGGTAAATAAATAAAACAAACAGCTAAACACTTTAAAATATCTTACACATTTCTCCTTTCACTTGGGAAGCAGAAGCTCCACTGGAAACCAAGTAATTATACTCACTAGGGGAAGGAGGTGATACATGATACCTGCTTTCAAAATAACATTTTTTCCTAAAACCTCATTCTATAATCAGCTCTCCATATCTTACTCAAAATCATCATTTGCCAGCAATAGATTCACAAATTCAGTTGTTTTCTTCTTTTACAGCATAAAAGTATTACATTTTAATCTTTTACTGCATATAAAAATTTATTTGAGCTGACAAGCCCAGGGAGTATATGTTCTCATTAATTTATAAACTTATTACATCTTAAAAGGTTCAATGAAGCACATAGTGTTCTAGACAGAATTCATGGGTGCTTTCAAAAGATAATTACTTTTCTTTTCCTAAACAAACAAATTAGATAGATAAATGATAGATATATAGATAGATAGATAGATAGATAGATAGATAGATGATAGATAGATAGATAGATAGATAGATAGATAGATGATAGATAAAAAGATAAAACAAGCTTCACAGACTCCCATGAGAGCCTGGGTGGAAAATTGGGCTTGGAAATAGCTATAGCCAAAGGCAAACCACAGGTGTGACCTGATATACCTGGCACTGTTACAGGAGCTGTGATTATTCTGACCCATGAATATTCCCTCTGTCTGTTTTATTTCATCAAATTCAAGATCACCTCACAATTTCTTCAACTCCCTTCCACGACCTATTCTTGAGCTAGGCAATACAGCACAGAGTGAGAGCCTTCAGAAACAACAGTGCTTTGAAGATACTCTAACAAAATACATATCAGTGTATATCAATACAAACAGCTCATACAACTCAGTAACAAAACAAAAAAAAAAGGGGCAAAAGACCTAAATAGACATTTCTCCAAAGAAGACAAACAGATAGCGAATAGGCACATGAAAAATGCTCAAAATTGCTAATTATTAGAGAAATGCAAATCAAAATCAAAACTAAAATGAGGTACCACCTCACACCAATCAGAATGGCCATCATTAAAAAGTTACAAATAATGAATGCTGGAGAGGGTGTGGAGAAAAACGAATGCTCCTATACTGTTGGTGGGAATGTAAATTGGTGAAGCTAATATGGAAAAGAGTAAGGAGGTTCCCCCAAAACTCTAGAAATAGAGCTGTCGTATGATCCAGAAATCCCACTTCTGGGCATATATCCACAGAAAACTATAACATACATGCACCCTTATGTCCATAGATCACTATTTATAATAGCCAAGACATGAAAACAACCTAAATGTCCATTGACAAATGAATGGATAAAGAAGTTGTGGTATATATATACAGTGGAATATTACTCAACTATAAAATGAATGAAATAATGTCATTTGCGGCTACGTTGATGGATCTAAAGACTATCATAGTAAGCGAAATTAAGTCATAAAGAGAAACACAAATACCATGTGATATCTCTTATATGTGGGATCTAAAGTATGACACAAATGAACTTACCTAGAAAACAGAATCAGACTCACAGACATAGAGAACAGATTAGTGGTTGCCAAGAGGGAGGGGTGTGGGAGGGTTGGATTGGGAGTTTGGGACTAGCAGACGCAAACTATAATACGTAGAATGGATAAACAACAAGGTCCTATTGTATAGCATGGGAAACTAGAGTAAATATCCTGTAATAAACCATAATGAAAAAGAAAAAAGTTTTAATTTAAAAAAAAGGAGGGAAATGCCTGGGTCCACCTCTCTATTCAACCAGCTGTTATGTCTTCTCCATGACCTCCTAAAGCTGGATTTTAGCCGTGTGGCTGACAGGGTCTTGATGCTCTGACCTGGGTGTAAGGCCTGAGCCTCTGAGGTGGGAGAGGCAAGTTCTGGACATTGGTCCACCAGAGACTTCCCGGTCCCATGTATAACAAATGGCAAAAGCTCTCTGAGAGATCTCCATCTCAACATAAGACCTAGCTCCACTCAACGACCAACAAGCTACAGTGCTGGACAACCTATGCCAAACAACTACAAGACAGGAACACAACCCCACCCTTTAGCAGACAGGCTGCCTAAAATCATAATAAGGTCACAGACACCCCAAAACACACCACCAGATGTGGTCCTCCCCACCAGAAAGACAAGATCCAGCCTCATCAACCAGAACACAGGCACCAGTCCCCTCCACCAGGAAGCCTACACAACTCACTGAACCAACCTTAGCCACTGGGGGCAGACACCAAAAACAATGGGAACTAAGAACCTGCAGCCTGTGAAAAGGAGATCCCAAACACAGTATGTTAAGCAAAATGAGAAGACAGAGAAACACACAGCAGATGAAGGACCAAGGTAAAAACCCACCAGACCCAACAAACGAAGAGAATATAGGCAGTCTACCTGAAAAGGAATTCAGAGTAATAATAGTAAAAATGATTGAAATTCTTGGAAATAGAATGGAAAAAATACAAGAAACGTTTAACAAGAACCTAGAAGAACTAAAGAGCAAACAAACAATGATGAACAACACAGTAGATGAAATTAAAAATTCTCTAGAAGGAATCAATAGCAGAATAACTGAGGCAGAAGAACGGATAAGTGACCTGTAGGATGAAATAGTGGAAATAACTACCGCAGAGCAGAATAAAGAAAAAAGAATGAAAAGAACTGAGGACAGACTCAGAGACTTCTGAGACAACATTAAACACACCAACATTCAAATTATAGAAGTCCCAGAAGAGGAAGAGAAAAAGAAAGGGATTGAGAAAATATTTGAAGAGGTTACAATCCAAAACTTCCCTAACATGCAAAAGGAAATATTCAATCAAATCCAGGAATCACAGAGAATCACATATAGGATAAATCCAAGGAGAAACACGCCAAGACACATATTAATCAAGCTATCAAAAATTAAATTAAAAAAAATATTAAAAGCAGCAAGGGAAAAACAACAAAGAACATACAAGGGAATCTCCATAAGGTTAACAGATGATCTTTCAGCAGAAACTCTGAAAGCCAGAAAGGAGTGGCAGGACATATTTAAAGTAATGAAAGGGAAAAACTTACAACCAAGATTATTCTACCCAGCAAGGATCTCATTAAGATTAGATGGAGAAATTAAAACCTTTACAGTCAAGCAAAAGCTAAGGGAATTCAGCACCACAAAACCAGCTTTGCAAGACATGCTAAAAGAACTTCTCTAGGCAGGAAACACAAGGGAAGGAAAAGACCTACAATAACAATGCAAAACAATTAAGAAAATGGTAATAGGAACATACAAATCAATAACTACCTTAAATGTAAATGGATTAAATGCTCCAACCAAAAGACATAGATTGGCAAAATGGATACAACAACAAGACCCACTGTATATATGCTGTCTGCAAGAGACCCACTTCAGACCTAGGGACACATACAGACTGAAAGTGAGGGGATGGAAAAAGAAATTCCATGCAAATGGAAATCAAAAGAAAGCTGGAGTAGCAATTCTCATATAAGAGAAAATAGATTTTAAAATAAAGACTATTACAAGAGTCAAAGAAGGACACTACATAATGATCAATGGATCAATCGAAGAAGAAGATATAACAATGGTAAATATGTATTCACCCAACATAGGAGCACCTCAATACATAAGGCAAATGCTAACATCCATAAAAGGGGAGACTGACAGTAACACAATTATAGTAGGGGATTTTAACTGCCTGCTTTCACCAAGGGACAGATCATCCAAAATGAAAATAAACAACAAAACACAAGCTTTAAATGACACATTAAACAACATGGACTTAATTGATATTTATGGGACATTCCATCTGAAAAAAACAGAATACAATTTCTTCTCAAGTGCTCATGGTACATTCTCCAGGATAGATCACATCTTGGGTCACAAATCAAGCCTTGGAAAATTTAAGAAAATTGAAGTCATATCAAGTATCATTTCCAAGCACAACGCTATGAGACTAGATATCAATTACGAGAAAAAAATCTGTAAAAACACAAACACATGGAGGCTAAACAATACAGTACTAAATAACCAAGATATCACTGAAGAAATCAAAGAGGAAATCAAAAAATACCTAGAAACAAATGACAGTGGAGACACGATGACCCAAAACCTATGGGATGCAGCAAAAGCAGTTCTAAGAGAGAAGTTTATAGCAATATAATCCTACATCAAGAAACAAGAAACATCTCAAATAAGCAACCTAACCTTACACCTCAATCAATTAGAGAAAGAAGAACAAAACAACCTCAAAGTTAGCAGCAGGAAAGAAATCATAAAAATCAGATCAGAAATAAATGAAAAAGAAATGAAGGAAAAAATAGCAAAACTAAAAGCTGGTTCTTTTTTTTGTGTGTGTGTATGTGGGCCTCTCACTGTTGTGGCCTCTCCCATTGCAGGGCACAGGCTCTGGACGCGCAGGCTCAGCGGCCATGGCTCACGGGCCCAGCCTCTCTGCGGCATGTGGGATCTTCCCGGACCGGGGCATGAGCCCGTGTCCCCTGCATTGGCAGGTGGACTCTCAACCACTGCACCACCAGGGAAGCCCCTAAAAGCTGGTTCTTTGAGAAGATAAACAAAATTGATAAATCATTTGCCAGACTCATCAAGAAAAAAAGGGAGAAGACTCAAATCAATATAATTAGAAATGAAAAAGTAGAAGTAACAACACTACCAAAACATAAAGGATCATGAGAGATAACTACAAGCAAATATATGCCACTAAAATGGACAACCTGGAGGAAATGGACAAATTCTTAGAAAAGCACAACCTTCTAAGACTGAACCAGGAAGCAACAGAAAATATAAACAGACCAATCACAAGCACTGAAATTGAAAGTGTGATTAAAAATCTTCCAACAAACAAAAGCCCAGGACGAGATGTCTTCACAGGTGAGTTCTATCAAACATTTAGAGAAGAGCTATCTAACACCTATCCTTCTCAAACTCTAACAAAACAAAGCAGAGGGAATAACACTCCCCAACTCATTCCATGAGGCCACCATCACCCTGATACCACAACCAAAGATGTCACAAAGAAAGAAAAGTACAGGCCAATATCACTGATGAACATAGATGCAAAAATCCTCAACAAAATACTAGCAAACAGAATCCAGCAACACATTAAAAGGATCATACACAATGATCAAGTGGGGTTTATCCCAGGAATGCTAGGATTCTTCAATATAAGCAAATCAATCAATGTGATACACCATATTAACAAATTGAAGGAGAAAAACCATATGATCATCTCAATAGATGCATAAAAATCTTTCCACAAAATTCAACACCCATTTATGATAAAAACCCTCCAGAAAGTAGGCATAGAGGGAGCTTACCTCAACATAATAAAGGCCATATATGACAAACCCACAGCCAACATCATTCTCAATGGTGAAAAACTGAAACCATTTCCACTAAGATTGGGAACAGGACAAGGTTGTCAACTCTCAACACTATTATTCAACATAGTTTTGGAAGTTTTAGCCACAGCAATCAGAGAAGAAAGAGAAAAAAAAGGAATCCAAATTGGAAAAGAAGAAGTAAAGCTGTCACTGTTTGCATATGGCATGATACTAAGGGAATCATGAAGACACTACCAGAAAACTACTAGAGCTAATCAATGAATTTGATAAAGTAGCTGGATATAAAATTAATGCACAGAAATCTCTTGCATGATGAAAAATCTGAAAGAGAAATTAAGGAAACACTCCCATTTACCACTGCAACAAAAAGAATAAAATACCTAGGAATAAACCTACCTAAGGATACAAAAGACCTGTATGCAGAAAACTATAAGACACTGATGAAAGAAACTAAAGATGATACCAACAGATGTTGAGATATAGCATCTCCTTGGACTGGAGGAATCAACATTGTGAAACTGACTATACTATCCAAAGCAATCTACAGATTCAATGCAATCCCCATCAAACTACCAATGGCAGAACTAGAACAAAAAATTGCACAATTTGTATGGAAACAAGAAAGACCTCGAATAGCTGGAGCAATCTTGAGAAACAAACACGGAGCTGGAGGAATCATGCTCCCAGATGTCAGACTATACTACAAAGCTACAGTAATAAAGACATAGCTCTAGCACAAAAACAGAAATATAGATCAATGGAACAGGATAGAAAACCCAGAGATAAACCCGCACACATATTGTCACCTTATTTTTGATAAAGGAGGCAAGAATATACAGTGGAGAAAAGACAGCCTCTTCAATAAGTGGTGCTGGAAAAACTGGACAGCTACATGTAAAAGAATGGAATTAGAACACTCCCTAACACTATACACAAAAATAAACTCAAAGTGGATTAAAGACCCAAATGGAAGGGCAGATACTATAAAACTCTTAGAGGAAAACATAGGAAGAACACTCTATGATATATATCACAGCCAGTTCCTTTCTGATCCATCTCCTAGAGAAATGGAAATAAAAACAAAACTAAACAAATAGGACCTAATGAAACTTAAAAGCTTTTGCACAGCAAAGGAAACCAGGAACAAGACGAAAAGATAACACTCAGAATGGGAGAAAATATTTGCAAATGAAGCAACTGACAAAGGATTATTCTCCAAAATTTACAAGCAGCTCATGCAGCTCAATATCAAGAAAACAAACAACCCAATCCATAAATGGGCAAAAGACCTAAATAGACATTTTTCCAAAGAAGACATACCGATGGCCAACAAACACATGAAAGGATGCTGAACATCATTAATCATCAGAGAAATGCAAATCAAAACTACAATTATGTATCACCTCACACCAGTCAGGATGACCATCGTCAAAAAATCTACAAACAATAAATGCTGAAGAGGGTGTGGAGAAAAGGGAACCTTCTTGCACTGTTGGTGGGAATGTAAATTGATACAGCCACTATGGAGAACATTATGGAGGTTTATTAAAAAGCTAAAAATAGAACTACCATACGACCCAGCAATCCCACTACTGGGCATATACCCTGAGAAATCCATAATTCAAAAAGAGTCATGTAGCACAGGACATGGAAGCCACCTAAGTGTCCATCAACAGATGAGTGGATAAAGAAGATGTGGCACATATGTACAATGGAATATTACTCAGCCATAAAAAGAAATGAAATTGAGTTATTTGTAGTGAGGTGGATTGACCTAGAGTCTGTCATACAGATTGAAGGAAATCCGAAAGAGAAAAACAAATACCGTATGCTAACACATATATATGGAATCTTAAAAAGAAAAAGAATGGTTCTGAAGATCCTGGGGACAGGACAGGAATAAAGACACAAATGTAGTGAATGGGCTTGAGGATATGGGGAGGGGGAAGGGTAGGGTGGGACGAAGTGAGCGACTGGCAGGTACTTATGTATACTACCAAATGTAAAATAGATAGCTAGTGGGAAGCAGCCACATAGCACAGGGAGATCAGCTGGGTGCTTTGTAACCACCTAGAGGGGTGGGATAGGGAGGGTGGGAGGGAGACGCAAGAGGGAGGAAATATGATGATATATGTATATGTATAGCAGATTCACTTTGTTATAAAGCAGAAACTAACACACCCTTGTAAAGCAATTATACTCCAATAAAGATGTTTAAAAAATAAATAACCCTAGGTGGAAAAAATAAAGCACATGATCAACACTAAACTAACATAAATAGAAGGCTTTACACTGGTTCAATAAAGACTACATGTTTTGTTTTTTAAAAATGCTTGGGACGTTCACAGAATTCAGACAAATTTGAATGCCCAACATGAAAGAGAGAATCGAAATTAAGCAAGCTGTGTCTTCTAGTTACTATACTATGATATCATAAATAAATGATAAAAGGACAACTTTGAAATCCCCTATACCTAAAAGTTAAATAATATATCTATTAAAATTAAGTCAGAAGGAAGGTATTAAAATTTAGAGCTGAAAGACTATAAAAGGACTATATGACAAATTTTGTGAGATAACAATTATAGCAGTGTTTAAAAGGAAAATTTTAGCTCTGAACATTTATTTAAAAATAGGAAAGACTGAAAACAAATAAAATAAGCATTTGACAATAAGGCTTTTTTTAAAGTACACCTCAATAGGCACACACACAAAAATCTGATTTAAAAATGGGCAAAGAACTTTAATAGACATTTCTCCAAAGGAGACGTACAAAGACATATGAATGGCCAAGAGGTATATGATAAGATACTCAACATCACTTATCAACAGGAAAATGCAAATCAAAACCACAGTGAAATATTACTTCACAGTTGTTAGGGTGGCCATTATAAAAAGGAGAGAGGAGAGAGAGAGAACAAATGCTGACAAGGATGTGATGAAATTTGAGTCTTTGCGTACTGTTGATGGGGAAATGTGAAATGTTGCAGTCACTATGGAAAACAGTACAGATATTCTAAATAAAACTAAAAGTAGAACTACGGTATGATACAGCAATCTCATTTCTGGGTATTTGCCCAAAAGAATTGAAAACACTAACTTGAAGAGGTATTTGCACTTCCATGTCCATTGCAGCATTGCTTACAGTAGACAAGGGTAGAAACAATGCAAATATCCATCAAGGATGAATGGATAAGGAAAATGTAACATAAACACACAGTGAAATATTATTCAGCCTAACAAAGAAGGAAATTCTGTCATATACTACAACATGGAAAAAACTTGTAGACATTATGGTAAATGAAAAAACAGTCACAGAAGGAAAAGTACTGCATGATTCCACTTACATGAGGAATCTAAAATAGTCAAACTCATAGAATCACTAAATACAGTTGCAGTTGCCATGGACTGGGGAGAGAGGGAAAGGGGGAGTTGCTGCTCAATGGGTATAGAGTATTAGTCATGAAAGATGAAAAATTCCTAGAGATCTGCTGTACAAGAATATGCATATAGATAACAATACTATACTGTAAGCTTTAAAATATGTTGAGGATAAATGTCATGCTACCTGGATTTTCTTTACCAGAATAAAAAAAAAAAAGCTAGAAAAAGAATGTCAACATAAACACAAAGAAACAAACAATAAAATAATAAAGAAAAGAAATACATGAAAAAGAAAAAAAAACAGATAAATAGCAAACCATAATCTGTTTTTTAAAAAAAAAACATTAATAATGTAAATAAATCTCTAGCAAGGAGAAACTGACGAACATAGAAGAAGAAAATACACAAATAGGCACATGCACACAAACACACAGAAGGAAGACAAGAAATAAATGTAGATATAACAGATGTTTTTATGAAACAATACTTCTGAGAACCTGTACCAAACTGATATATTTCCAGAAAAATATAAAATGCCAACACTGGCACATAAAAAATTAGAAAATTTTAATGAATCAATAATTATTTTAAAAAATGAAGCGGTAACCAAAAACCTCTGCTTACCTAAAAAGCCACAGCATAGACAGATTTTCAGATGAATTACACCAGATTTTCAAGAAATAAATATTCCAATCTTAAATAAGTGTAAGAATACAAAAAGAGGTTAAACAAGTCTATTCATTTTGTGAAGGTAATATATGCTTTTTACCAAATTCAGATATCAAGATGAGAAAATAAAAATACAAGCCAATTTCTATTTTAAAAATAGATGCAATGTCCACACAAAAATCTTCATAAAAATGTTTTAGGAACTTTTCTCACAATTGCCAAAACTTGGAAGCAACCAAGATGTCCTTCAATAGGTGAATGGTAAGCAAACTGTGCTAATCCATATAATGGAACACAAGTCAGTGATAGGAAAGAATTAAGCTATTAATCCATGCAACAACACTGATGAATCTTACATGCATACTGTTACAATAAAGGAGCCAGTTTGAAAGACTTCGTACTCTATGATTTCATTTATATGACATTTCAGAAAAGACAAAATGATAGAAATAGAGAAAAGATCAGTGGATACCAGAGATCTGTATAGAGGGGAAGGGTTGTTTAGGTGAAGCACAAGGATTTTTAGGGCAATGAAACTCTTCTGTATGGTACTATGGTGGTAGATTTGTGCCACCATGCATTTGTCAATATCTATAGACCTTAACAGCAATGAAAATAAACTAAGTATGATTTACTGATTTATAAATATATCCATTTAAAACACACAAACAATATGTACATTTTCAAGGGTTTATAAGCACTTACTTTATGCCAGACACTAACTTTATGCTGTATATGTATTAATCAATTTAATCATCAAATAATGATACACAGATTAGGAAACTGAAGAATGGAGAGGCTAAACAGCTTGCCCAAGTTCACAGTGGCAGAGTGAGGAGTGGAACCCAGGTTCCAATGCCTGCATTCTTAACAATGTGTTATACTGCCTCGTTCGTGGCAGGGGGGTTTGAAGGGCATATATCAAATATACCATTTGTGTGACAACTGTGAACAGGGAGGGAATAG
>NW_006791298.1:337884-373427 GCF_000442215.2 Lipotes vexillifer
TAGGGAAAGAGAATGAAGGGAGAAAGTACAAAAATATAACAAGAAAAAAGGGCACCTACAAATGCTGAGGATGAGAGTCAACCAGACTGAGGAGGATGATTAAATTAAATCTGTGCATCTGATGTTAAAAAAAAAAAAGTGATGACATTAGCTAGAAAATTCTGATTACTCTTCAATCTTAGGTAACCAAACATTTTAGATACATGGTTTTTACTAAATCAGCAAATTTGTAGACCAGAAATGTTTAGCCCAACAGATTCATGAGTACCTGCCTAGAACATCTAAAGGACAACTCCCAGATCCCTTAACTCTGGAGACCTCCTCACCACTTGCTTGGGCTACAGCACCAACACACATATTCCTGATTCGTGCTTGAATTTATTGACTAGAAGTTCTCTCAGTTGAAGATCAGTTTATTATCTAGCATCTAGCTTCTATCCCCCACCTAGCATACATGTCTATTTCTCAAACATTTCTTCTCCTACTCTGTTTTGCCCATCAGCTCTCTATGACATGACCTTGGCCTTGTAGATACTAACCAGTATTTATCCATCCACCTGTCCATGCATGTATTCAGCCAACAGACACTGAGTCCTCACTGTATGCCATGCACTGTGCCAGGCACCAAGAATACAGGGACAAGTTGGATATGAATCCTAATGACAAGAAGCACACATTTCAAGAAGGAAGCCTACCATACAAATAAATGAGTGCCGTAAAATGAAACCCAACTCATTGGATTATCACTGGAGATAAATGAAATAATGTATATAACTCAATAAATGGTTCAGCATCTTGCATGGCACAGAGCTAGAGTCAATAAATACTATACACTTGCCTATTTGCAATTTCTTTAATGTCTTTCTGGGAATGTGTGATTCCCTTTTTGGTTAAATGTCTCCCACACATTTTCTTTCCTTTCAAAAGTCCTCAGGATGTGACTGTAGCCCTGCTGCTGCTCATATTTATGGCAAAATAACAAACATATCAGGTTCACATTTAGTTTCAGAAAAAAAACCAGGAACTTTCCCGTCAACACATTTTCCTCCTTGCCTGCTCATTTTTCAGATCTCTCCTTCTCCAGCTCTTTTCTATGGTATGAAAAGATATACTGCTTTTGAATCACAGCAATTTAGTCTGTACAACAACTGTTTCTTTAAATAAAAATTATCATTTACCATTATAAAAGGTATGAATTATTGAAACTTTTGAGAACAAATCAAGTATTGCAAAGCCTCCATAAAGGTGAAAGAGGCCAAATGTCATCTGTATTAGTCTGCAAGTGCTGCCATAACAAAATACCACAGACTAGGTGGATTAAACAACATAATTTATTTTTTCACAGTTCTTGAGGTTAGAAATCCAAGATCAAGGTGCTGGAAGGGTTGTTTTCTCCTGAGAGCTCTCTCCTTAACTTGCATATGACTGCCTTTTCACTGTGTCCTCACATGGCCTTTTCTCTATGTATGCTTCTGGTGTCTTCCTCTTTTCATAAGGACACCAGTCCTTATGGATTAGCACCCCACCCTGATGATGTCATTTAACCTTAATTACCTCCTGAAAGGCGCTACCTCAAAATCTTGTTGCATTGGGAGTTAAATCTTCAAAATATTAATTAAAGGGGAGAACACAATTCAAGCCATAACATCATACTTAGAAGCACAATATCTTTATTCCTAAGGAACACATCACTGTGTGTGCTACACTAGTTGATGTAAAACCTGTAGCTCTACCACAAAAACCAAGGTGATCATTGAAGAGTGATGTCATCAAAATAGCAAAATAGGAGTTTTCTGCCATCTCACCCCAAAGAAGATTGATTTTGAAAACCGCCCATGGACAAAAGTGTCTTTGTGGAAGTCCAGCAAAGAAATTCTAGCCCACAATTGGAAAAAATTGACATATTGAAGAAGGTAAGAGGAACAGTTTCATTTTACCTGCAACACCCCTCCCCAAAGGTGGCACAGCTCAGTATCAAAGGAACATGATAACTTTCTAGTAACAGACCCCAGAAAGACCTTCTAGGCTCTTGATTTCTCCCACTAAGGAAAATGAAAGCATGTGAATGAACACCTGGCTTCCCCAGCTGTACAAGATGCTGTCAAAAATATCCACTTCTTTCTTGTCCCACTTAGAATACCAAGGTGTCTTGCACAACTAAGGGGTGGGGAGCCATTTGGAGAAAAACAGCCAGGCTTCTCAGAGGGCATCAAAAGGATGATCCTACTAATTGCATAGCAGACTCCGTCAGGAAGCCTGAACTCCCACAATGTTCAGTGTGCCTCACCTACACACACACCCACCTCATGGTTGGCTCCTTGTGCAAACCCCTGAGGTCAGCAAGAACAAGCCTTTGCAGACTAGTGAGTATGTACAAAAAGTCATCCCAATTTTGCAGGATTGGGAGAATGCCTACAAATGTGAGCATTCAGCACCACCCTAGGGAAAGCAAATGGGGAGGCCATCAACTCCTGAGCTGACTCTGCAGGATCAAGGGAAAGTACACAGTCTTAAGAATTCCTTCACAAGAGGGAACAAGAAGTATGAAGTAAGCATAATGAAAAGGTCTGAAGAGGTCCTTAGAATCCCTAACAGGGCTGATGGAAGATATTTCTCTCCTGAAACCAGTCAATACAGAGTGGAGGAGGTGACTGCTTCTTCAATGCAAAGTGAGCAATGCGCGACTTCAAGGAGCATGAAAAGTCAAGGAAACATGACACACTAATGGCACATGCTAATTTTCCAGTAACTGACCTCAAAGAAATGGAGATATTCTATTTGCCCTATCATTATTTTATGGAAGCTCAGTGAACTAAGAAAATGCAGGAAGACAATTCAACAAAATCAAGAAAACAATGCACAAAGAAAATGAGAAGTTTAACAGAAATCATAAAAAAAAAAAAAAAAAAAAATTCTGGAGCTGAAGAATACAGTGTGTGAACTGAAAAATCAACATCAGACTTAATCAACCACAACAAAGAATTGGTGAGACAGAAGACCATTAGAAATTATCTTGTCAAAAGAGAACAAAAGAAAAAGAATAAAAAAGAGTGAAGAAAGCCTACATAAACTGTGGGATAACATGAAAAGAAATAATGTATTTATTTTTTGAGTCCCTGAAGAAAGGAGAAAAGGGACAGAAAGGGAAGGAAAAGAGAAAGGGGAGGAAAGTTTATTAAAAGAAATAATGGCTGAGAACTTCACAAATCTGGGGAAAGATTTGATATCCGAGTTAATGAAACTCATAGATCCCCAAACAAATTCAACTCAAAGAGATCTTCTCCAAGACATTATAATAAAACTGTCAAATCAAAGATGAAGAGAGAATTTTAAAAGCAGCAAGAGAAAAAAAAAAAAAAAAAACTCCTCACATACAAAAGAACCCCCATAAGGCTGATTTATCAGCAGAAACATTGTAAGCCAGGAGAAAGTACGATGATTTATTCAACGTGCTGAAAGAAAAAAAGAAAGAAAGGGGAAAAAAAAGCTTCCAATGAAGAATAGTTTACCCAGAAAAGCTAACCTTCAGAAATGAAAGAGAAATAAAGGCTTTCTCAGACAAATAAAACCTGAGGGAATTTATCAATACTAGACCTGCCTTTCAAGAAATGCTGAAATATTCAAGCTGAAATGAAAGAATGATGATTAATAACATGAAAATATATGAAAATACAAAACACAATGGTAGAGGTAAGTATACAGTCAAATTCAAAATACTTTAATACACTAATATGGTGGTGTGTTAATAATTTACCTTTAGCATAAACATTAAAACACAAAGTATTGAAATAACTATAGCTACAATAACGTGTTAATGCATACACAATGTAAAAAGGTGTAAATGTTTGATTCAAAAGCATAAAATGTGGAAAGGAGACTAAAAGGATAAGGTTTTGTATGTGATCAAATTTAAGTTGTCATCAGCTTAAAATGGACTGTTATGTCTGTAAGAGGTTTTAGGTAAGCCTCCTGGTAACTACAAAGCAAAAATTTACAGTAGATGCACAAGAGATTAAGATTAGGAATCAAAGCATTCTATTACAGAAAGTCATCAATTCACAAAAGAAGACAGCAAGAGAGGAAAAAAGGAACAAGGGACTACAAAACAGTCAGAAAAGAATTAATAAAATGGCATTGGTAACTCCTTACCTGATAATACTTTAAATATAAGTGGATTAAATTCTCCAATAAAAAGGCATAGAGTGTCTAAATAGATAAAAAATATGATCCAACTATAATGCTACCTACAAGACACTCACTTCACCTTTAAAGACACACATAAGTTCAAAGTGAAGGCATGTAAAAAAGATATTCCATGCGAATAGAAACCAAAAGAGAGTAGGGGTATCTTTATTCATCATAAAAATAAATTTTAAGTCAAAAATTATAAAAAGGGAAAAATAAGGTCATTATGTAATGATAAAGGGGTCAATTCATCAAGAGAATAAACAGTTGTAAATATATATGCATCCAACATCAAAGCACCTAAACATTTTAAACAAATACTAACAGACTTTCACTGATGAATTCTACTGAACATTTAAAGAGGAATATATGCCAATGCTTCTCAAATTCATCCAAAAAAATGAAGAGGAAGGAACACTCCCAATCTTATTTTATGAGTCTAGCTTTACCCTGATATCAAAGCCAGTAGAGGACACTACAATAAAATAAAACTACAGACCAATATCCCTGGTAAATATAGATGCAAAAATTCTCAACAAACACTAGCAAACAGAATTCAACAGCAAATATAAAAGATCATACATCATGATCAAGTACAATTTATCCCTGGGATGCAAGGATGTTTTGACATTTGCAAATCAATAAATTTATATAATACACCACATTAATAGAATGAAAGATTAAAATGTATGATCATCCCAAGAGATGCAGAAAAAGCACTTGACAAAATTTAACATCCTTTCATGATAAAAATTCTCAATAAATTGTGTATAGAAAGAATATATCTCAACAAAATAAAGGCCAAATATGAAACAAGCCCACAGTGAATGTCATACTCAACATTGAAAGATTAAAAGCTTTTCCTTTAAGATCAGGAATGAGACAAAAGTGTCCATTCTCACCACTCCTATTCAACAAAGTACTGGAAGTCCCAGCCAGAGCAATTAGGCAAGAAAAAGAAATTAAAAACTATACAAATTGGAAAGAAAGAAGTAAAAGTGTCTATATTTGCAGATGACATGATCTTATACATATAAAATGCAGCATACCCTACAAAAAAACTGTTAGAACCAATAAAACTTTGAGTAAAGTTGCAGGATATGAAGCAAACATACAAAAATCAGTTGTGTTTCTATACACTAACAACAAACTCTCTGAAAAAGAAAGAAAACAATCCCTTTTATAATTGCATCAAAAACAATAAAATACTTAGAAATAAATTTAACCCAGGAGATTAAAGATTTGTACCCTGAAAACTATAAGACTGTGATTAAAGAAATTTAAGAAGATATAAATAAATAGAAAGGTATTCCATGTTCATGGATTGGAAGAACGAATATTGTTAAAATGTCACATTACCCAAAGCCATCCATAGATTCAGTGCAATCCCTATTCCAATGGCATTTTTCACAGAAAGAGATCAAACAATCCTAAAATTCATAGGGAGCAACAAAAGACCTGAAATCAATTCTGAGAAAGAATAACAAAACTGAAGGCATCACACATCTGTATTTCAAACTATAATACAAAAACTGTAGTAATGAAATCGGTATTGTAATGGCATAAAAAACAGACACATAGACCAATGGAACAGAATCAAGAGGTCAGAAATAAATCCACACATATATGGTCAACTAATATTTTTAGAGGGAGCCAAGAAGACTCAGTGGGAAAAGGATAGTCTCTAATAAACTGTGCTGGCATAAAAAGAAACGAAAGTGAGTTATTTGTAGTGAGGTGGATGGACCTAGAGTCTGTCACACAGAGTGAAGTAAGTCAGAAAGAGAAAAACAAATACCATATGCTAACACATATATATGGAATCTAAAAAAACAAATACCGTATGCTAACACATATATATGGAAAATAGAAAAACAAATACTGTACGCTAACACATATATATGGAAAATAAAAAAACAAATACCGTCTGCTAACACATATATATGGAATCTAAAAAAAAAGAAAATGGTTCTGAAAAAGTTGGGGTCAGGACAGGAATAAAGACGCAGACGTAAAGAATGGATTTGAGGACACAGGGAGGGGGAAGGGTAAGCTGGGATGAGGGAGGGTGGGAGGGAGACGCAAGATGGAGGGGATATGGGGATATATGTATATGTATAGCTGATTCACTTTGTTATAATGCAGAAACTAACACACCATTGTAAAGCAATTATACTCCAATAAAGATGTTAAAAAATTAAAAAATAAGCAGTGCTGGGAAAATTTGATATCCACATGCAAAAAAAGTGAAATTGGACCCTTATATCAAACACAAAAATTAATTCAAACAGATTAAATGCTTAAATGGAACCCCCGAAACTGGAAAACTTTTGAAGAAACATAGGAAAAGAGCTCCTTGACAACAGTTTTGGCAATGTTTCTTTTAGCTACAACACCAAAAGTAAAAAAGATGAAAGCAACAATAAACAAGTGGGACATCAAACTGAAGAGCTTCTTCATAGCAAAAGAAACAATCAACAAAATGATAATGTAACCTATGGAATGGGAGAAAATATTTGCAAACCACATATCTGATTAAAGATCTCATTCAACTCAATAGTAAAAACACAAGTAATCTGATTTAAAACTGGGCAGAGAACAATAGACATTTTTCCAGAGAAGACACCTAATTTGCCAACAGGTACATAAAAAGATTTTCAACATCACTAATCATCAAGGAAATGCAAATCAAAACCAAAATGAGATATCACCTTGCATGAGTTAGAATGGCTATCATCAGAAAGACAAGAGATAATTGTTGGCAAGGACGTGGAGGCATTGTTGGTAGGAATGCAAACTGGTACAGCCACTATGGAAAACAGTATGGAGGTTCTTCAAAAAGGTAAAAGTAGGACTAACGCATGATCCCACTTCTGGGAATATATACAAAGGAAATGAAATCACTATCTCAAAGAGACATCTGCATCCCCATATTCACTGCAGCATTTTCACAGTAGTCAAGACGTGGAAGCAACCGCACTGTCCATCAATAAATGAGTGGATAAGAAAATGTGGTATATATAAAAAAGGGAATTCAGCCATAGAAAAGAAAGAAATCCTGCCATTTGAAACATGGACGAAACTTGAAGGCATTATGCCAAGTGAAATAAGTCAGAGAGAAACAAATGCTGTATAATAAGTGGAATCTAAAAAAGTCAAACTTGTAGAAACAGAGAGTGGAATGACGGTTGCCAGAGGCTGGATTGTGGAGGAAGTGAGGAGATTTTGGTCACAGAGTACAAACTTCCAGTTATAAGATGAATAAGTTCTGTGGATCTAATGTACAGCATGGTGACTATAGTTAACAAGACTATATTATATACTTGAAAGTTGATAAGAAAGTGGATCTTAATTTTTCTTACCTCCCCCAACAAAAATGGTAATTTTGTGAGATGATAGATGTGTTAACTAATCTTATTGTGGTAGTCATTTAGCAATACTTTTGTGTATGAAATAAACATGTTGTACACCTTAAAGTTACACAATGTTATATGTCAATTGTACATCAATAAAGCTGGGGGGGGGAAGGCAATTGTTAAAAAGCTTCATTTTCCCTATCTCCCGCTGAATTATGAAAGGTCTAGAGTTTACTGCATTTATTCCTTAATTTATCCATTAGCATAAAACAGAAGCTGAACTAATGATTTGATAGCAAGGGCATTAGTATTGAAGTTTGAGCTGAGTTTCAGTGATGACTCTGATACTTGTCAGTGGTAAAATCTTGGACCAATTATTTAATGTATTGGAACTTTAGGATGCTCATCTTTAAAATAGGAAAATTAATGCATACTATATAGGGTTATTTAAAGTATTAGGAAAAAATATATAAGTAAATCATATGGTGTATTAGTTTTTTATTGATGGTATTATCACAAAAAGTAATTTAAAACAACATACATTTATTATCTTACAGTTCTGGAGGTCAGAAGTCAGATGTTGGCAGGACTGATTTCTTCTGGGCACTTCAGGGAGTAATCCATTCCTTGCCTTCACTAGCTTCTAGAGGTTGCCAAAATTCTTTTGCTCATGGTCCCTTACATCTTCAAAGCCAGCAGAGCAGCATCTTCTCTCCTTTATGACTTCCTGCCTCCCTCTTATAAGGATTCTAGTAATTACATTGTGCCCACCTATATAATCTTGGAAATCTCCCCATCTCAAGACCCTTAATTTAATCACAACTGCAAAGTCACTTTTGCCATATTCACAAGTTCCAGGAATTAGGACATGGCCATCTAATGGGCCATTATTCCCTACCACACATGGCTTATTGTAAATTTGAGTACACATCTTTTGGCTTTGCCTGCACAGTATCTCCTTCACTCTCTTCCTCATCCTGCTCTGGTGATTGAATTTTGTATCCATGCCCCTTGCCATGTGTCTAGAGCAAAAGGAGGATATTCTTTAGCCTATTGATTGATTTACTTTGGTAAATGAAATGTTTGGTCAATAAATGTAATGTGAGCAGAGGCTTTAAATGTGCTTGTTTGGCTTGGCTTTGTCTTGAGAAGAGGATGCCCTGGATAACTCCTGGTCCCAGAGAAAAAGACATGTGGAAAAGTGTTATACCCAATCGGTAGACTGAAGTAGAGATTCCCTAGCCAACTTGTTAGTAAAAATAAAATGTTTGATGTAGTAAGCCCCTGAGGTTTTGATGACATTTTTTATTCAGCACTATTGCAGCAGTAGTTGACTAATGAAATCCCCTAAGTTAAGTTCCCCAGAGGCAGATCATGAACTAAGGACACTGTCAAAGAATGAAAAAATAAACCACAGACTGGGAGAAAGTATTTGCAAAAGACGTATCTAGTAAAGGACTAGTATCAGGAATATGCAAAGAACTATATGCAAAGAAGATATAAAGAATATACATAAAACCTAACAATAGGAATACAAACCTAATTAAAAAATAGACCAAAGACCTTAACAGACACGTCACCAAAGAAGATAAGCAGGTGGCAAATAAGCATATGTAATGTTCCACATCATGGGTTATCAGAGAAGTGCAAATTAAAACAACAATGAGATACCACTACACACTATTAAAATGTCCAAAATTCAGAACACTGACAATATCAAATGCTGGTGAGGATATGGAGCACCAGGAACTCTCATGCCTTGCTGTGGGGAATGCAAAATGGTGTAGCTACTTTAGAAAACATTTTGGTGGTTCCTACAAAACTAAACATACTCTTACCATATGATCCAGCAGTCACACTCCTTGGTTTTTATCCAAAGGAGTTGTGAAATATGTCCACATAAACACCCGCACATGGATGTTTGTAGTAGCTTTATCCATAATTGCCAAAACTTGAGTTTGTAAGATGTCTACCAGTAGGTGACAGGATAAATAAATTGTGTTACATCCAGACAATGGAATATTATTCAGAACTAAAAAGAAATCAGCTATCAATCCATGAAAAGACATGGGGGAAGCTTAAATGCATAATACTAAGTAAAAGAAACCAATCTAAAAAGGCTACATGCTGTATGATTCCAACAGTATGATGTCCTGGTAAAGGTGAGACTGTGCAGACAGAAAAAAAGATAAAAATACCAGTGGTTTCTGGGGGTTAGGAGGGAGGGAGAGATAAATAGGTGAAGCCCAGAAGTTTCCTAGAGCAGTGAAACTGCTGTGTATGGTTCTATGATGATGGATACATGTCATCATAAATTGGTCCAAACCCATAGAATGTACAACCCAAGGGTGAACCCTAATGTAAACTATGGACTCTGGATGATAATGATGATCAATGTAGGTTCATCTGTTGTAACAGACATACCACTCTGGTGGTGAAAGTTGACAATGGGGGAAGCTGGGCATGTGTTGAGGCAAGGGATATATGGGAAACCTGTATACTTCCTCTTAATTTGTCAATAAACCTAAAATTGCTCTTAAAAATAAAGATTATTTTTTAAAAACTTAAAAAACATAACTGTTAGTCTTTATAGCTACTTCCCTGGCTATTCTAATCAATAAGATCTTTCTATATTGGTAATCATAATTTTTTTCGACCTTCATTTTCCTTATCTATATGTATGCAAGGGTGAGGAGTATCAGTATCTCTCCTCCAAACTGTACAACACCCAGGTTACCTCAGGTTGCCAGAGGGAAAGGGCAAATGAATTCACTGGCATTTATTTTCCAAGCAGGATTCTCAGCTTTACACAGATATTAACTCATTTGATCATCAAAACTACCTTATGAAGAAGTATTATTATCCTTGTTTAGCAAATGAGAAAAACTCAGGCTCAGAAACATTAAGCAACTTATTCAAAATCACTCAGCAAAAGGAAAGTGAATATTACTGCAGAAAGTACATGAACTATGGGGTGAAGGGGACTAAAGTCAGGTCAATTACTGGCTATGAATTTGGGTCAGTAACTTAACAGCTTTGTAGGAACTGACTGAAATGATGTCTCTAAAAGCCTGGTTCATGGTACATACTTGTTAAATAGTGATGCCACCTTCTCCTAGACAGCAGTGGGACTGTGATTTGACTCCACTTCCATCTGACTCCAAAATCCATGCTCTTTGCCCTTCGTAGTCTTCCTGCAGTAAAAGCTGCCTTGTGCAGATTTGGGGCCTGTGGTTTTGCGCAGGGCAGAGCTGGGAAAGGATTATTATTCACAGCAGCCTTAAAAATTGAGTATTTAAGTATTGATTTATTTTT
This sequence comes from Lipotes vexillifer, assembly GCF_000442215.2. Lineage (NCBI taxonomy): Eukaryota > Metazoa > Chordata > Mammalia > Artiodactyla > Lipotidae > Lipotes > Lipotes vexillifer. Next base: position 348,741 of record NW_006791298.1, read on the forward strand.
ATTTAATATGACTTCCTGAAAAAAATCTTCTGTAGAGAAGATTCAATTGAAATTATTAGCCTATAGGCATTTATGGATACATGACATATTCAGCTCTAATAAAAACAGATTAACCCCTCTCTTTCATATTTTACACTGCATCAGGCACTGAAAACTAAGTCTGATGTAATAGATCTCTTTCGTGGTTTTAATCATAACAATTGTACCAAATGACTTTTTTTGTACATGTGATAACATCATAATGGAAAACTAAATCGATAGCATATTTCTCAATCTAATTATATGCCTTGCATTTCTAAACCAGTTTTAATGAAATACAATAAGTGGTAGCGTGCAAATTAGAAGAGGCTAAAAAAAGCAGTTGCAAATAATACTGTCAGTGACAGGAATAGTATGAACTATGCTAGTCTACGCGAACAATGCCATCCCATCGCGATTGCACAATAAAAAGACAAAAAGTGGGGAAGGGATCGTCCAAACAAATCATTATTTTCAGAAACAAGTATTTTTTAAAGAATAAGCCTAGGATACAGCAATTCAAAAATGGATAAGGAGCATCAGAAACTGCAAAACTCATCTACACCCAAACGTTACCTGTATATCACACTTAGGTCACCAATTTGTAAACACACTAACACCCTCCTATAAATTTTAAATATCTTCTTTCCCCATTTAGAAGAGTAACTCATGCTCATTATACAAAATCTGGAAAATATTGAAAGACACAAAGGAAAATCATACTTTCACCCAAAATCCACACCCAGAGATAACCCTGGTTAACATTTTGCTCCTTTGTTTTTTTCCTACACATATGTTACATATTTGAAATGATACAATAATTCCATTGAATGCATAGTCAGATAGCTCAAAGTATTGATAATAAAGTACATAACTCACAAATAGATCTTAATATAAAAATATATACTTTTGGGCGCAGTGGTGGAGAGTCCGCCTGCCGATGCAGGGGACATGGGTTCGTGCCCCGGTCTGGGAAGATCCCGCATGCCGTGGAGTGGCTAGGCCCGTGAGCCATGGCCGCTGAGCCTGCGTGTCCGGAGCCTGTGCTCTGCAGTGGGAGAGGCCACAACAGTGAGAGGCCCGCGTACCGCAAAAAAAATAAATAAATTATATATATATATATATATATATATATATATATATATATATATATATATACTTTTATAGGTGCTTTATTAGTTTCCTAGGGTATCATTTTAAAAAAGACCATAGATTGGATAGCTTAAATAACAGAAATTTCTTTTCTGACACTTCTGGAGGATAGGAGGCTTAATTTTACCTGAAATCAAGGTGATGGCAGGATTGATTTCTTTTGAAGCCTCTCTCCTTGGCTTGTAGATAGCCATCTCTTCTCTGTCTTCATGTGGTCTTCCCTCTGTGTATGCCTGTGTCCATATTTCCTCTTCTTATAAGGAGACCAGTCATACTGGATTAGGGTCAACTCTAATGACCTCTTTTTTAACTTAGTTGCCTCTTTAAGACACAATCTCCAAATGCAGTTCCATTCTGAGGTACCAAGGGTTAGGACTTCAACATATGAATTTTGGAGGGACATAATTCAGATCCTAATAGGTGCTAAGGGTGGCAATACAAATACATCATACATACAATAAGAGGATAGTACCTTATAGGCCCTGCAGCAGGTATTAGAGACATAAAGATTAATAAAGCAGAGTTCCCATTCTGAAGAAGCTTAAATTAGTGAGCAAAGGAAGGACTATTTAGTGAATGTCATTAGGAATTTATTAATACTCTGGGGAAAATATGTAAAGCTCATACCATATACCAAAATATGTGACATACTTAGTAAAATGATGTGTTAAGAAGAGGAATAGAAGAAGAGGAGGAGGAAAGCAAGAGAAAGGGGAAGAGGAGAATGGAGAAGGAAAGAAGTAGAAAATGGAAATGAGTTGTATCTATCTTCCCTATGAATGCTGTAAGTATTTTGTTTTAAATCCATTCATTCATTCATTTAATAGATATTAGTTAACCATCTACCACATGCCAGGTGTTCGGCTAGGCATAGAAATGAACCAGGGTTTTTGATGTTCATGCACATTGGAAGGAGCCCCTCAGATTGTTTATAATATAAATACAAGTTCACATTTTCTTTACCTTCCTGTTCGATACAGTAAGTCCCCTACATTGGAACCTTCAAGTTGCAAACTTTCAAAGATGCAAATGTGAATCTGGTTCCATCAAGGAACCAAAACCTGTGCCATCAACGTCAGTTGTGAGTGAAATGGCAGCTTGACCTCCATCTCCTATTGCTGACAATCCTTCAGCTCTACTATCTCCCACCTCCTCTCCCTCCTCCAGTCAGTAACTCTTCTTGCCTGTTCACTCGATGCCAGCCTCTGTATGCGAGCTCTTGTACGGTACTACCGTACTTTTCAAGGTACCGTACTGTAAGATTAAAATTTTTTTCTTTATTTTTTGTGTTTGTTTTTTATGTATTATTTGTGTGAAAAGTATTATAAACCTATTACAGTACAGTACTATATAGCCAATTGTGCTAGTTGGGTACCTAGGCTAACTTTGTTGGACTTAAGAACAAATTGGACTTATGAACATGCTCTCAGAATTCGTTCATTTGTAGGGGGCATACTGTATTGGCTTTCTTTCTTTGTACCAACATCACGAGCTGTATGCAGTCAATATGCTCCTGCATAAATTGTTTTCAAAGTGGTTTTATAAATCAGATCTTATTAGAAATGCACAAAGAACCGACTGTTCAAAGGAGCCCTAGAGAGGCCCCTGTGGTAAGAAGAAGCATCCTTATGTAAAGGGAGGAACTCGGCCTTGGTTCCAGTGCTGTGTCAGTCCCAACTGTCATACCTGTGTTCTGGTTCTCAGGTTATGCCTGAGTGCTCATCTGTGTTCACACTGTCTATCCTTCTGCGTTGGATTACAAACCTCTGGAGGTTGGCCCACCACATCTGTTCTCTTCATTGTATCCAGTGTAACAATGAAGCATGCACAGAGAGATCTTAGTAAATGCTTTCAGTTGCTGATAATGGATGCAGAAAGAGATCTCAGTTGGCAATGTCCATGGGGCTACATTGAGCAAATGTCCCATGTGCCCTATTTCTAAACATTAAAGCCCCACATCTTATTCATGGCAAGGCATTGCCAACAGTAGGAAGCAGGACCCAGGATCCCTTAGTCCTATTCGTGTCCCAGAAACAGAGAAAAGAAATTATTTGGGGAGATGACAAAAGAGACTAAAAGAGTTGGAGACCCCTTGGGAGGCTCCAAGAAGCTCAGTCTGAGCTGTATTTGGTTGCTCACCACCAGTGCCTTTGAAGAATGTGGACTTTTCTATACGCTTCCATGTAGTGAGGAATGACAGTTGCTGTCCTCCCCAATTAGAACCCTCTCAGATTAGTAGCACATTGCACGGCAGCTTGCTCTCAGAATTTAATTATCAACTCAGAAGAAATGCTTATGTCCTTGCATTTTATCTTTGGTTCAGAGAAATATTTCAGCCAAAAGTTGTTTCTCTAATAAGTAGTTTTACAGTGCTATTGCCAATAAATGAGTGGTATAATTTCTGGTTGACAATTGCTCAATTCAATCAAAATTTAGTGACCCTGAAATTAAACTCAGTATTCACAAATACAAACATGTCCCCAGAACTATACTAATATTGATGAATTTTCCCTAAGGGGGAAAAAAAAAACTATATTTCTCTGGTACGATTAAGTCATTTTAATTCTTTGACCAATTTTCTATTTAGTCACATTTTCCATCTTTATTTCTATCTTACAAAAATTATTTCCATGAGTATCCCCTGTTTTCCATGTACATTTTATAATAGATTTTTATTTACTTTTTCATCCACATTAAATTGAATACTAATAGCTTCTGCCATGGGAAGTTTTTTAGGGTTTATTATTTCCACAAAGTCTAATTTTCTTAACTCAATTTTGCATTTATAAATTTTGTCTAAATTGTTTTATTTACTCATTAATATCTCGTCAACTTTTTTACTTTATCGAGTTTTAACCTGTAATGGTTTTGTTGGGTTATTTCTCCAGAAACTATATGTCTCCGCAATTTTTGCATTTTCACCTTTACCTATTTTTTCACCTGTAACATACTTAATCATGCAAAGTTTTAGTCATTGCCAATTTTCTCTTATTTTGATTATTTCTAAGAGTAATATTCTATATTTCTGTGAGTAATATGTCATAAAAATATATTTTTATTCCTTTGTAATGGCAAATAGGAAACAAAAGGAGTCAAAATACCTGTGAAGTCAACACAGTGTGGCAAAAATTTCCAGCTTCATTCAAATACAAACTTCCCTGGAAAGGTCAACCACCATTTATATTTGGAATATGGAAAAAGTGATTCACATTTCATGCTTTCCTGAGAGATGGAAATGGAGGTTTTCCTTTTCCCAGCTGCCTGGCAGCTGAGGTATGGACACATAACTTGGTGTCCATCTTTCTCTTTCCCTTTCTAAGGCTCTGCCTCTACAGCTGGAGAAACAAAGCCGCAGGAATGGGAGAACTGTTTCCTTGTGGCACAGCTGTGGCAGCAGGGACATAGAGAGTCCTGGAATGATCATGAGGGCTTTAAATGCCATGCTAAGGGGTTTGAGCTCTAAACTGCAGGGTTTGAGAGACATGGAGGGCTCTATTGGGAGAATCATATGCTCAGCTCTGAGATCTAGAAAGATGACTCTGGCAGCGTCAGGCAGAATGGATTGAAGAAGGCAAGTCTGGAGACAGACCTTTGGAGAGATAACTCTGCACCACAGTTCTGCATCTTCCCAGTTCAAGATATTGGGTGCTAACCCTGCTACCCTGGTCCTCAATGATATGGCTCTTGCCCATCTTTGCATCTGCCCAATAATCTCACCTGCTCCACTGGGCATCTCTCTATTCTCCAAACAAATCATTCCAGGCCTTCATGTCTGTATTCTCATGTTCTCTTCCCATGACTCAAGAAATTCCTTACTCCCATTTTTTGCCTGACAGATCCAGTTCCAGTTCAGGAGGTTAGTATTTCTAAAGAGACTGAACTTCTCCCTGAAAAAGGCAATGAAGAAATTTCATAATGCTTCTTTGAGAATGAATTTCTCAGACCTTTCTTTCATTAATAAGAGGAATGAGTGCTTGGATTTGTGAGTGAGTGAGGGAGGGAAGGAGGAAAGGCAGAGAGAAAGAGAGAAGATGAATCCATTAACAATAAAATCTGTATTTTCTGAATTTTTTATTAAAAATATATTACTCTCATAATTTGAAAAAATAAATAATTTAAAATTTTTCACCCCATTATTCCCATAATTATACTCATTTTTGTCAGGCAGCTCAAATATCCCAGTGTAGGTAGGCTTACATACACTTAGCCTACCATGAAGTTTTTATCTTAGTCTGAGTTCTCTAAAAAACAGATCCAGAGTCAAAAGATTTCATGGCAAGCTTTATTGGAGAGTACTGTCCCAGGGAAGCAGGAGGGGGAGAAAGAGGAGTGAGGATGGGAAGAAAGAAAAGCAAATATAAGGAAGGCATTACTGAGCTCATCCCAACTCAGTCCCAGGAGATGTCTCTGGAGAGATCCTATGAACATATTGCCTCTCCATACAAGCCGAATATGGAGAAAAAGGGAGAATTATCCCACTGGCAAAGTTCATCCCATGGGGGGGGCAACTCCCTCACAAGTCCAACTCGCATTACCTAGCCCCTTGGCAAACTCAGGGTATCCAGATCCTTGGATACATGAAGTCAGTCCCCTACAGTACATGAGTTGTGAGTCACTCGGCAGTGGGGGGAGCCTGTGGGGGGAGCTGAACCATGGTGAGCCAGCACATAAGCATTACTCTGAACCTTAGGGCTCCATGCTATTTCCTGTCTCTGCAGCAGCAAGGAAGCCACAAGACAGGAGCCATCATGTTAACATGAGAGCCTGGAAACAGGTGGAGTGCCATGACGACCTGGCCCTGCCACAAAGGTGGCCACAGAACTGGAGATTAAAACCTCCCTTCTTCAGCTTGTAAGGATGCAGTTCTTGTCAGGTGATCTTAGAGGGCCATCAGTAGCATCAAGCAGGAAACCATGGTCAGGATAATATGGAGTGATTACAAACCGGGTTCAGTAGAACATCTGATAAAAATAAAAAGGATTAAACAACAGCTTTACAAATTATTGGTTTTGTAATCTAGGCAAGTTTCTTAAATTGGTTAGTGTAGGCCAGGCTGGTACAGTAGGAGACAAGTCCCCAAATCTCAGTTGCTTCAACATAATAAAAGATTATTTTTGCTTATGTCTCAGCCCAGTGTCCATTGGAGCCCTCCTCCATCTTGTAGTGACACCATCTATAAGGACCCCCAAGGTCACCAGAGAAGGGCAAGAAAGAGCCGAAGGCTTGTGCAGAATGTTTTTAAAGATCAGTCTTGGAAGTAACTTATATCACTTCTGCCCACATTCCGCTGGCCAGAACTCAGTTCATGACCTAATGTAGCTACAGAGGAGGCTGGGAATGTAGTCTGTTTGTGTGCTCAGGAAATGCTGTGGTGAGCACACAGTATTAGCTCTGCCATAGTATTAGCTCTACTGGACCTCAGTTTGACCTAAATAATGGTGATTATGATTCCCTCTCTCTTATTCTCTCTCTCTCACTCTATCTCTATCTGAGTTTATCGTGAGTATTGAAAGAGGTGATGTTGATAAAAGCATCAAACTCATGCTCAGATACTAGGTGGCAATAGCGACAAAATGGCGATCATCATAACTGTGTAGTTGTCACATTAGACACAATTACTACTGAAATATTACTGTTAGGATTTAGTGACCACATTTTACTCAATGTACTTCAGAATCTTGGATTTGAAGCAATCTACTTTTCTTTCATCAGTCCCTTCCAATGTGAACAGCTATCTCATCCCCCTGAAGTCAGAGTTCCCCAAGCTCAATGTTCCTTTAGAAAAAATATACCCATTACCCAAAATGTTTGGTAATAGTAGCAGGTTCTTGTTTTTTCCCTCTACATTTTGCTATGTTTGATACTTCTTAACTTCCCACCCCTTCAGTCGGAAAGAATCTGTAGCTGACTCTTGGCCCAGCCCTAGATGGCTTTGGTTATATGGCCATAAGCTAGAGCCAACCAGGGGAAAGAAAATTAAGCAGAGCAGCAGGAGTTGGTTTTTTCTCCCACAGTGAGGCCAGCTTTCCAAATTATACCGAGTCATTTATGGAGCCAATGTATACCAAACTCCATGCTGAGCACTGGGGATATGGCGATGAATAAGATGTGGCCCAGGACTTTAAGGCAGGGTGCCATGAAGGACAGAATAAACACATGAGACTAAATGGTGGAGAAAAAGTTCAGGGGCTTTCAGGAAGGGACCAGTCATTGTCAGGTAGGTGTCTCAGTTATGAATCAAGAAAGTCTGCCTGAATTTAGCTCCATAGGAAAGGAGGCTAGCAGGATAAGGTGGCCTTGAATCCCAGCTCATCATCTTGGGATGCAGGGTTAGGCTTTAATTGTAAGGGTACTTGAGAACAAAGATCCTGGGTCTGTCAGGCAGACAAGCCACAATGGTGAGGGTGAGGCAAGGGGGCAAAAGCCCGGGACTCATGGAGGAAGAGTGGTGCTATACTCATCCAAGACTTACCTGCACTTCATTCGGAAAGTAACACAATTTATCCAGCCCTCACTCACAGCAAGAGCTGGTCTTTTAGTGTCCTAATATATCAGATAGGCTGAGTTGTTAGTTCTTAGACCTGGGAGTGGGGGGATGCAGGCAAGGACATTGCAGATTCTTCTGGTCCCTCAAGTCTGGCCTTCATCACCAGGTTCTACCCTTCCGGGAAGAAAGGTTCCAGGAGAAGTAGAATTTTTTTTCAGTTGCCTCATCTCTTACAGCTGTGTCAGACTGAACCCACGACAAAGCATTTCTACAATCCTCCTGGTCCTGTAACATCTGGCTTCCCACCCTTTCCCCTTAGTTTCCCATCATTCATGATGCTGGAGGCATCACACTGTCATGAGAAAACACTGGTACCTATTTCCATTAGGAGTATTTTCCTTCAATAACAGAAGTTCAGAGGTTGAAGTCTATGGCTGGGAAGGCAGTTTTATGTTTTTAATCAAGATCTGGGACTCCTTCTATCATTCTCCTCTGTATTCTGGATAGAGTATTACAAATACTTTAGGATGATGAGTGTGTAAACAGCCTGTCACTGCTTGATAATCTTTGCCTTGTTTTAATTTAGTCCTGAAATTTCAGCAATTAAAGACCAATTATTGCCATTCTTCCTAAAAATGCAAATCCTCCTTATGAAAGTAAAGCAGAAAGCATTGGTCTACTCCTTAATACAAGTTTCAAAGATCATTAATGCCTGGTAAAATGTTGGATTTTCTGATGGCACAGGAAGGACAGGAGGGTCATTTTGGGATAGAGAGCACTGGTGCTTGTATGTTTAGACTGCTATAAGAAAATACCAAAGACTGAGTGTCTTATAAACAACAGAAATTTATTTCTCACAGTTCTGGAGGCTGGAAAGTCCGAGGTCAAGGCACCAACATATATAGCTTCTGATGAAGGCCCACTTCCTAGTTCATAGATAGCCATATCCTCGCATGGAGGAGAGAGTCAAGGAACTCTCTGCAGTCTGTTTTATTAAGGCACTAATCTCATTGTTATCAAATTCTTACAATAAAATATTATAGTAAGGGTGAAGGCCTCATGACCTAGTCACCTCCCAAAGGCCCCACCTCCCAATACCATCACTTTGGGGGTTAGGATTCCAGCAAATGAATTTGGGGGAAACATAAAGAGTTAGTCTATAGCAACTAGCAAAGCTAGGTGCCTTAAAGAAGACAGTATTTTTATAGGTGTAAAGGGGGAACAATCCTCTGTTAAATTCCGTCTAAGGAATCTGTTTCAAGGCTACAAGAGAATGTTAGGTTGCTGGGATACCACCTCATTCTTACCCATGGAATCATGTGTCTTTTAGTACCTTGAAGATTGGCATCATACAGCAGGCCTCCACTTTTCTAATGACACAATCTATACCTAGATATCTGCTTCTCTGTATGCATCTATTAATTCTACATACACACACACACAAAAATAAGTATTGTATTTTTTTTACATCTTTATTGGAGTAAAATTACTTTACAATGGTGTGTTAGTTTCTGCTTTATAACAAAGTGAATCAGTTATACATATACATATGTTCCCATATCTCTTCCCTCTTGCGTCTCCCTCCCTCCCAACCTCCCTATCCCACCTCTCTAGGTGGTCACAAAGCACCAAGCTGATCTCCCTGTGCTATGCAGCTGCTTCCCACTAGTTATCTACCTTACGTTTGGTAGTGTATATATGTCCATGACTCTCTCTCGCTTTGTCTCAGCTTACTCTTCCCTCTCCCCATATCCTCAAGTCCATTCTCTAGTAGGTCTGTATCTTTATTCCTGTCTTACCCCTAGGTTCTTCATGACATTATTTTTTTCTTAAATTCCATATATATGTGTTAGCATATGGTATTTGTCTTAAGTATTGTATTAATTGAGGTAATTCTAGCCACTGTGGCAAATAAACTCAAATACATAAAAATATAAAAGCTTAAATAAAATAAAAGTTTCTCGATCGGGCTTCCCTGGTGGCGCAGTTGTTGAGAGTCTGCCTGCTGATGCAGGGGACACGGGTTCGTGCCCCGGTCCGGGAGGACCCCACATGCTGCGGAGCGGCTGAGCCCGTGGGCCATGGCCGCTGAGCCTGCGCGTCCGTAGCCTGTGCTCCGCAACAGGAGAGGCCACGACAGTGAGAGGCCCACGATCGATAAAAAAAGTTTCTCGATCGGGCTTCCCTGGTGGCGCAGTTGTTGAGAGTCTGCCTGCTGATGCAGGGGACACGGGTTCGTGCCCCGGTCCGGGAGGACCCCACATGCTGCGGAGCGGCTGAGCCCGTGGGCCATGGCCGCTGAGCCTGCGCGTCCGTAGCCTGTGCTCCGCAACAGGAGAGGCCACGACAGTGAGAGGCCCACGATCGATAAAAAAAGTTTCTCGATCAAGTAGAGTCCACACAGGTAATCCTGATGAGTGATGTCTTTATTCTAAGTGATGGTTCAAGGATTCAGGTTCCTGCCATCTGTGACTCCACCATCCTCAATATACAGTTTCCCAAATCACTACACTTGTCTGTCACAAGCCAGTGGTATGAGGAAAAATCATGGAAGGTCTCACATGGGAGGTCTTAAAAGGCAAGGCTGGGAAGGGGTACATATGACTCTCATTCCATAGGCTGGAACAGAAGTGCTTGCTCTGTCTGAGACATGAAGTCATACACTGAAAAGACAGCAGTTACAATATAGACATGGCCTCCCCTCGGGGAGCAGAAAGTATGGAGAAAACTCAAGAGCTTCAACAACTAATCACAAACACAAGAACACATATATTTAAACAATACCATTGCAAATGTGATGAGAACATAGGGTATAAGGGACGAATTTAACAAATATTATGACATAGACGACAAGGGACTAAGATGTGTAGGAATCAACCAAGTTATGCGAGAAAAATGTGTGTGGGTGTGTGTGTGTGTCTGAGAGAGATGTTTACAGAAAGCATTCCAGGGTACAGGAATAACCTGTTTCAGGGTTATTCTTGGGTGGAATATGACATTTGTTCCATTTACTGATTTAGCAAAGAGAGTACCCAGTATATGCCAGGTATCCTGCAAGTCTCTGTAGAAGATTCCAAAATGAAGAATGCAAAATCCCACTGTCTACTGCCACTGCCTTGAAGAGCTTATTTTGATCCATCGGGAACAAGACCTCACAAACAGTCTCCTATGTTTGGCATGATTTCAAATGTGGAAGAGGTCCTTTTTAACACTGAGTAATGTTTCTCCTTCCATTTATTAAGCCAACTATTAAGCCCACAGCCAGGATATCAGTGTCATCCCCTTAACTTGAACGCCTGGCTTTACTCTACCAGAGAACAGGCTGAAGATTTAAATATCTGCCATCCTCACAACCCCCTTTTAAGGAAATCACTCCAAGTACACTGTGTATAACATTTCTTCGACAGCCACAGTGCTATCCTGCTACCATCCTCAGACAGCTTGGATCAGGGCTCAGAGCATGAGCTCAGAGCCTCTAAGCTAACGTGGCAGAAAACTTTCCAATTTTTTTTTCTCTTTATAGTCATGGTAGTTTTGATAGTAAGAGTAGTAGCAATATTTTATAGTAAGAATTTGATATCAAACTTATCGAATCAGATTTCCTCTCTTAGTATGATAAAAGCTAGATTCCTATTTCTTAGAGAATAAAATTTAGAGACTGTTTACTGATTTATTTAAAAAAATAATAAAACACAAGTCTTATGTACAGCAAGTCCTCCTATATTGTTCTGGATGGGTAAAAATTTCCAAAAAAAAAAAAAAAGACCTGATTTGCTCTGAACATGAAGTAATAGGAATTTTGTAGCTGCGGTCTAAAGAGACACGTCTGCAAGCAGGACGTGAACATAAACGCAGCGAGTGAGGCTTTTCCTGCAAGAAGGAGGGCTGGAAGTTTTTGAGACATCTAGTAGTCTAGTTTTGCATTTTACGTTGTTTCCTGCACTGCGCGCTAATCCATGCAGTCATCCCTAAATTTTTAGTAAAAGTCTGTTGCATATGGTTGCTCTGCATCAGTGATGCTTTGGAAAATGAAGGAGAAGACTCCCATCAATAAATGAGACAGAGTGGGGAGAGGCAGGAGGGCAGCCACAAGAGGCAAAGTGTGAGCTGGTTGATCAAGAAGCTGAAATTCACAGCAAGAGGCTCTAAGATATCATAGGGTGCTGTGTTATGAATCCCCTTAAATCTTCTGGAGGGCACTGGGCTGCCATTATAGATGGGAGTGCTGTTCCAGGTCACTTTATCTGGTCATTAAATTAAAAAGTGGCCTGCAGAAGGCCAATGCACGTGGGTCCATTGAGGTCAACATCACAGACTTCTACTCAGGTCCCAGCGACATCAAACCTGCGTGTTTTCAGGCAGTTGTGAAGAAAGATACTGATGACTCGGCTTAGTAATAACACTTAAGTTTTTCAAGCAACCAAATGAGCAGGCAGAAATACTTTGCCTCTACTCTACTCGTCTTCTTATTTCCACACGTGTATGTTGTTGGTTGATTGTAGGTTTCTGGGGAAATGAAAATTAATTTTCTGTAAGGAAATGAAAAATTGCATCTTGAAAAGCAGCCATAGAGCTTTTCTGTAATTACCCAGAAACCTATCAATTTTATAGACAACCCAACTTATAACATATGGTCCATCACTGGTGTTTTTTTTTTTTCTTTTTGTCTTTTGGTTTTTTTTGTTCTTTTTGCTCTCTAAAACCAGCATGATGTGGAGTGATATTTTAATTTATTATTATGAAAGGGACAGCAACTGGTTTTTAATGGTTACAGAATGGTGACTTGCGGCCCTGTCCCAGCTGCTGTCACCGGCATGCTGCGGCAGACTTGCAGCATCTTGTCTCCGGCACACATCAGTGCTCCCACCGGCTGTCTCCCTCCCTCCCAGTGGATGGGCCTCCACCTGCTGCTGGCACAGCGCCGGCCCTTTAGGGAACAAATGTTCTCTGGCTGCTGGGTGACAGGACGGGACAGACGCCCGATTTCAAGGAAACCAGGGAAAAGCACCCTGGGGCCTGCTGCCCCTACTCTGCCACCCATCTACCTACCCTGCCTAGCAGAGATATCACTAATCAGGGCCATAGGAAAATGGGCTTTTTGGTCAGACTGTGATCTAGATTGTTCTGTTTCCTTTCCTGACCAGTCTCCCTTCAGGCTAGAGTGGCCATTTATTTATTCAGGCCACAAGCATTTTCCGAGCCTCTGTTCCATGCCAGGCAATTTGTTAAGTGCTAGGAATACAGACTCAAACACCTCAATCCCTCACCTTGAGGAGGTCACAGTTTAGTGGGGTAGACAAGACATACCAACCAATAAATTACAATACAGCACTGAGAACATAACAGCAGAGTTAAAAATCAAATGCACAGAGAAGAAGCAATAAAGTATCACAGAGGCATGAAGCATGTGGACTTGGGAGACTCAGCCACAGGGAAATCCAGCTTTGCCTCTTGCTGCCTGTTTGCTTTTGGACAATTCATTTAAGGTCTTTAAGGCCCAGTGACCCATTGGTATAAGGTTATATGAAATAATGCAGTGAATCACTTTAATAGGGTATGTAGTAAGCACTCAAAAAATGTGGGCCTTTGTTACCCATCACAGTTTGTTTTCAAATGCCTCTCCTGGAGATGTAGGGTCCCAGCCACTGCATCCAGGTAACAGTTCTGAAGGCAGAGAAAGGATAGGGGAAGGATAGTGGACTTCAAAGCTTAGAGCCAAAGAAGATCCCCAAAGAGCCATGTTCAAGGACAAAGCTGGAGTACAAAGTCCAGTGAAAAATCTGCCTGGACTGAGGCAGGAGGGGCTAGAGTGAAAGAAACTAAATCCAGGACAATAGAACAGAAATTGGAGGTGTCAGGCAAAACCCAGTCAGAAAAGAGAACATGACGCAGAGTGAAAATCTGGAGCACTGTAGTCCTGAAAAGGCTGGAAAACTCTTCTCAGAGGGGGTGGTGTTTGATCTGGGTCTTAAAAGATTAGTAGGAAATTGCCAGGACGAGATGCAAAGGAAGGGGTGTCCTGGAAGTGGTGTCTTAGAAGGGGAAACAGCACGAGCAAAGGCATAGTGATGCCCAAGGGGAAGAGAAAGAACGTCAAGTAGCTGGGACGTTGAATGTGCAGAATGAAAAGTGGGAGGAGGTGAGGTTGGCAACCAGGCAGGAGCAGAGACATGAAGGCCCTTGAGTGCTAGGCTAGGGAACATAGTCGTATCCTGTAAGCCCACAACGGGTGCATATCAGAGTCACCTGTCCAGCTCTGGCAAGGTGCCAATGTTTGGGCCACACTGTCCGTGATTCTGAGTTAATTGGTCTTGGGTAAGTTTTGGCCATGAGTCGTTTTAAAATATCCCCAGGTAATTCTAACGTGCACCCAGGGCTGTGAACCACTGCTGCAGGCAATCAGAAGTCAGTGGAGATTCTCCCTGTGCATCTAGAATGCTGTGAAGCTAAGGAAAGGATTCATTTAATTTCAGCCAACATTACCAACAGCGACTCGATGCCAGGCCCCATGCTAGGCCTTGTAAATATGGAGATGAGAAGGTCAGGGTCCACTGCTCTCTGTTTAGCTCTTTTGAGTTTATGAATCATGTTCACCTTCACTGTCTTACCCGGCCTGGGCATCCAGAGGGAATGTGGTTGCTGTCCTTCAGGGGAAGCGGTGCACATAATCAACTCGGTCATCTTGGGACCTACCCTGAGGTCTGGCACTGGGCCGCAGTGGAGAAAATGAATTAAGCAATCTTTTATAGACAAAATCAATAGATTCAGAACAGCCAGCTACAGCAGCAGCTGGGGGTGTGGGGTGGGGTGGGCGGGAGGAGGGGAGAGGGAGCTCCTGGGAGAAAACAAGGACACTGCAAGGGAAAGGAGAGGAGAAAAAGAGGCATCGTGGAGCATGGAAGGAAAGGAGGACCAAGGGGAGCAGGTTAGGGGGGTAAGTGATGGCTTCCGAGAGAATCTGGACAAAACCACTGTATCCCTCTTGTCTTCAGCTCCCTCCACTGCTCAGAGCCCTGGGTGTAGAGGTTGGTAATGGGAGATGGGAGGGAGAAACTGACACTTAGCAAGTTCCTGTCCCTGTGCTGGGTGTGTTGCATACATTCACACAAGGTAAACCTCACTAATCACTAATTTACACATGAGAAAACAGAAATCCTAAAGGTCACTAGGCTACCAAGCTCATGTGTGATGGAGTCATTTAACCCCTTAGAGGCTTAAAAGAGAATGGATGGGGGAGTCACTTGTAAAAAGAGAGGCACTTGAGAAATGATTATTTTTCCACCCTCGGCCCACGCGTAGCACTTGCACAAAGCTCAGAGATGGAAGGGAGCTCACGCATCATCTGAAGTGGATACGAGTGAGCCCAGAACCAGGAGCCTCACTGGCCCACCAAGCTTTCAGAGAAGACCTTCAGTCTACTTGGAAACCTGTCCATTCAGTTTCCATGAGGCAGATGAAAGACCAAAGGAAGTCTACCAGGCAACCACACAGAACATTTTCTTAGAATCCTCAGGCACATATCCTCCTGGGAGAATCCCATGGGAGGTTTGGTGGCTTCCCCCAATGAGTCTGGAAAGGCCTGTATGGTGGTGATTGAGCTCACCGCAGCCCACTGGAGTGAGAAAGCCCTTCTGGAAGACAGCAGCTCCCCTCTGGTTCACCCCACATGATCAGGTCTCTAGCGACTGCTTAGATATATTCTCAATTCACTCTAGGTCAGCAAAGGTAGAATTTATTGGAAGGATACTGGGTTATCTCACATGGATGGAAGTATTGGACCAAACTGCAGGAATGTGGGCTTATAGTTCGGCCTTGGAGCAACTGCAGTCGGGGACATGAACCAGAAGGACGTGTCTCATCTCTTGTCTCCACCTCCCTGGTTTTGTACTGCTGGTTTCCTTGTCTATCACTGAAGACTGCCTTCTGCTGCAAAGTGGAAATCATGACCACCAGCAGCTCCTGAGCCTCATATTGCATAGATTCTACCTCCGAAGAAGTAAGTTTACAGCTTGAAAAAATCCCAGAGTAAGGCTCATATGGAGGATTCTATTTGGTTGAGTGTGGGGTAAAGGGGTGGTGCCTACCAATTTACCAATCAGCTGTTTCTAGAACAGAAAGGTTATGTTCAACAGTATGGCAACCCCAACTGTATTCGTGTGAAAATACTACCAGAAGAAGGGAGAGGAATTAGGATATTGCACTCTATCTCACCAACAGAAAGAAAAGAGCCCTCAACAATGGCAGAGGGAGGTTTCAATGGTGGGAAGATATTCAACACATTATTTACATGCAAAAACAATGTGCAGTCCAGAGAGATGAATAAGACCCCCCATCACTAATCCTTAAGGTGCTCACAATAACAATGTAGCAGACCATCATGCCCCTTTCCTTACTGGACACACAGTGAGGGTATATTTCTCACGCTACTTGTGGCCAATGATGGTCATGTGATTGACTTATACCTACTGGAAAGTGGTGTGTCATTTCCAGACCTGCTCCATAAAAATGTTCTCATGCAATCCTCCGTGTGCTTCTCCCCTTCCAGCTGAATGGAATTGAGATGGCCCCCCAGGTAACCGGGAGGCCATGTGTTTAAAATTGTAGAACCACAGATGGAAAGAGCCTGGCTCCCTGAATCACTACTTAGAGACACACTAACCAAAAGCACACACGTCAGGCTCTCAGATTTGCAAAAAACAAAAAACAAAAACAAACAAAAAAAACTTTTATAGTGTTACGCATTAAATTTTGGAGGTTTATTTATTACAGATGTTATATCTGCCTTCATTAACAAAGTTAGTAAACATTGCATTAACTGGAATTAACCACTTTGAGTACCAGCTCTGTGGTAAACTTGCTGGATGACTTGGAGAAAATCACTTTACCTCTCCGAGTCTCCCTATCAATTATAGCTACATTGCAGGATTTTTCATTAATGAATCGAGATAATGCATATGAACAAACGTGAATGCTAAATTACAACTTCAGGATGGAATATTATGAACTTGTCTCTGTATTGCCATTTCTCAAGTATGCTAAGATTTAATTTTACTGGCTTAAAAAGCTTTCAAGTTTCTCACTGAAAGTCTCCTATTTAATAAAAGAGGCAATATAGGTTATAAGAATATAATTTTTCTATAGAACTCAATAAAGTTATTTTCACTTTGAATTTTTTTAAATAAGTGGCACTTAAATGTTTTTTATTTCCTGAATTAATCAGCATCAGAAGATGAATAGCTTGTTCATCACTGATATTATGAAGCTTCATTTATATCTTCTTGAAGAATTCAAGAATAAATTGGAAGAAAAAAAGAACATTTGCCCTTAGTAATTGGCAGCTCTGAGCCTTGACCCTGGAACCTCTGTTCCAAGTTGTCCTGCTTCCCTATCACCTTTTTGATTCCTCTCTACTGGGCATAGCTAGTTTATAACTGCCACTGCCACTATGTAGGCTCCCAAGAAGCTATGGAGAAGAGCCCAACCTCAACTGACCCTTCCCTTTGCCCTCACCCAGAATGCTTTGAATAAAGATCCACGCACCCTGTTACATCAATGGTTTTCCAACTGTGCTCCTCCGAGCTCCCCAGGAGCCATTTGTTTTTGAGTTTGGGGGAAGTCTCCGTTGCTGCTCTAACCAAAGCAGCACTGACTTTATCTGTTTAACATATTGAGCTTTTAGATTAGATTTTCTTTGAACAAAGAGTTTCCTAGTTAAATTAAAAAAAAAAAAAGGTTGAAAGCCACTGAACCAAATAAATGAACTTGGGGGTTACAATATGATGGCAAACAAAGGAGACAAGAGATTCATTTTCTAATGCTACATCTGATAGTTCTTATGACTTGAGATGAGTATTTTTCCCTTTTAGGCCTCAGTTTCGTTGTCTGTAAAATGGAAAGTTTAATGACTTGAGAGCTTAGCCTCCTTCCTATTTCCCTTTAGAAGGTCCACTGGACAAGGCTGCTCAGGGTGTGTACTCAGCATTAGAGGTAGAGACAGGGAAGGTAGTAGGGACTGACTATGACAGGAGGAATAAAAGCCCTGAGAGGGAGATTTTAGCTTTATTAAAAAATATTTGTTGAGCTACAATTATGTGCCAGGCACTGTGCAATGCAGTGAGAATATCACATTGAAGCAAGCAGATATGGTGCTTATGGTACCAGATCTTACAGTGATGAATGTCAACACCAAGGAGTAAGGGGGCTGTCAGAGAGAAAGGGAAGGGTATCAGGAGAAGAACAAATGCTTCCTTGTTTGGGGGTTTTCCCCCTAAATTCAATCATCATCTTCTTCATAGAGTTTTAATTCCGTATCTCACTCTTTCAGCCATTCTTCTGAATCATTAGTAGCGGCTAGAAAGAAACTATTTCTTCCTTTAATCATTCATTTGCTCGTTCATTTGTCATTTTTATAGCATACACACTGAGAATCTCCTTTCCCAACACACTACATCATACACACCACCCAGAGATGAATTCAATGTGATACCAGCCCTCAGGATGCTCAAAATCCAGCAGGGAGACATGTAAAGCCCTGCAACAAATGTGCTAAGAGCTGTGATGGAGGGACATGCGTGAGGATGGGGGAATCATGGGTGGTCCTGCCCCACTCCTCAGGTGACTACAGATCCCTCCTTCCTCCACTCTCCCACCTCTCTGCACCTCACCTATGGCTTTCAGAGTCACTCCCTTATGCTGAATCAACAAGATCAGGTACAGACATCGCAGTGAGAAAATAATGAGGGCACCAGAAGGTCACCACAAATAGAAGACAGTTATGTTGCTTTGTGACTTAAAGTACTAGATGGGGGGCTTCCTTGGTGGCGCAGTGGCTGAGAGTCCGCCTGCCGATGCAGGGGACACGGGGTTTTGCCCCGGTCCGGGAAGATCCCACATGCCGCAGAGCGGCTGGGCCCGTGAGCCATGGCCGCTGAGCCTGCGCGTCCGGAGCCTGTGCTCCGCAACAGGAGAAGCCACGGCAGTGAGAGGCCTGCGTACCGCAAAAAAATAAAAATATTTAAAAAATAAAGTACTAGATGGCACATTTATTTCCATTAACTGCAGTAGGGTGGTGTTCTCATGGGTAAAAACAATAGGATTTTCATGACATCACTTTGGTCTATCTGGTTACAGAAACTACTAGGTTTCCTGAGTATTGAATGTTCCTGAAATATTGAGGAATAAAGGATATTCTGCACTTTATCTTCCTAGCTCCCCTCCACCTGATCTGTTTTAGTTATAGACAAAGTCCTTATTTTTCAATCACTCAGTTAAGAAATATTTACTGCGCCCTAGTAAATGACAGACACTGTGCTTTGTACAGACATGTAAGTGAAAAAGAAATGATCCCTGATCTCGAAGACCTAACAGTCTCACAGGAAAAGCAATCAGGATGATTACATTCAATACAATTGGTACCACCTGGGAAGTGAGGCCAGGGTACACAGGGAGCACAAAAGAGGGACACACCACCAGCTATGAAGTTCTAGAAAAGCTTCCTAGAAGAGAAAACCAACCTGAGTCTTGGGTGAAGAATCATGGCTGGTCAAGTAGATGGGGATTGGAAGGGTGTCCAGGCAGAAGGGAGTCTGTCTCCTGAAGACACTGCCCAAAGCCAACGTGCTCACACTACTTGGAAACTCAGCATGCAGCATGTGCTTTGGAGTCAGAGAAATTTTATTCTCATGTTTGTTCTGTCTCTTCACCTACTTTGATTGTGAAGTTGAAATGAGAAAATAAAGTAGATCATGTGTTTCATACAGTATCTGACACCAGCAAGTTTTCATAAACTTGGAGAGATGGGAGTTTGCATGTGGGCACATGAGTGTGTGGATCAAAGAGAAGCCCCTGAGCATGTCTTTGTAGGACTGAAGACTTACCTTATCTAATATAATTAACTATCCATCTCCAATTATTTACCCCAGATCCACTCCCCAACACTTGTCTCCAGCTTTGTGCTCTGGCAGCCTGGCCTGCTTGGACTCCAACAGAGGGCTCCCTCGCTGACTTCCAGTTGGGTCCAGCAATGAAGGGCATCATAGGAAATCAGAGAAGCAAGAGTCAGCTCCAGCTCTCTCCTCCGCAGTCATCTCAGGCTGCTGCACCCTTGGCACAAGGGTGCAAGTACTGCCAAGTGGTCCTCTCCCTCCATTTCTATATCTCTGGATCCTGGTAACTGCCCCCTCCTTTTATCCCTCACACACAAGTGTAAAAATAGCCAGCTGCTACGAGCCCCAGGACACTGCATTATCCTTATGAATTCCATACAACCGATCCCTAGCTTTAAAAGTGAGTCCTTTATTCAATTCTTCTCTAATCACACAGTTTGAGTATGCCATTTATTCTGTGTCTTTCTGGGACACTGACAGATTCATATTCTCTAAGTCCTGCAGAGGAACTCTAAATAAATAGGTAGACATGGGAATTCATTTTTAGGTGAAGAAAAAAGGAATATATTTTGATAGGGACATATTGAGGTACTAAACAAGCTCAGAGCTAACTGAGAGTGGTGGGGAGGCTCTCTTTCCTGTCTCTCCCCTCTAAGCTGAGAAAATTGAGAAGTGTCCAAATTTTATTTGTCTTTTAATCTATAGCCCCAGCATCTAGCTTAGAAACTGGGATACAGAAAATGTGCTCAATATATGTGTATTGAATGGATTTTCACAGAATTATCAGTGGATGGAAAAGATGAGGGAGATGATAAAAGTTACATAATATATCTATATTTTCTGCTCTCGCCATATTTATACACATATATACAACCACACCACACTTATGATTTTTTTTCACATTTCGAAGAACCTTCACTTGGTCATTCCAACCCTGATGAAAATAACATTCCTCTGGAGGTCCACAGGAAAAAAGCCCTTCTTCACTTTGTGGGATCACGACCCAAAATTGCGATACTAGAGATGGGATGGACGTTATGCCATTGAATCAAGAACCTCAGAGCCAGATAGAAGCTTGGAGGTCATACGGCCCTAAGATAACTGCTTCCTTTAAACTCCCTGACTTTATTATATTGCGACCGGGCTTTAGGAGTTACAGAGCTGGGAGACTAAACGGGTGCCAGATGAGGCAGAATCTCAGAGGATGAGGCAGTATCCCAGGCAGCCACGAAAGAAGTAATATCCTAGCATTGGGAACAGCATTTACAAGAGCACAGAGAAGTAAAGTGTCCGGCCCAAGTGTCAGGTGCCACAGTAGTTGGTGAGATTGCAGAGTGCCTGTAGAGAGGGGTAAGCTATGGGCTGGGGAGGAAGCAGAGTCCAACTCTGCTACCTTCTAGCTATGACCTTGGGAGAGTCACTTCTCCTTACTGTGGAATGAGGAAGTGGGAGGGCTACATCATTTCTAAAGACCTTCCTTTTCCATAAATCAACGCTTCTAAAAATGCCTCACATTTCTGTAGTTCTTCACAGCTCATAAAATACATTACCTCATTTCACACTGCAGCACCGAAGGCAAAACTTGGCAGAATTCAGAGTTGACCTTACTCTTTTCTGATGACTTTTCAAGTGGAATGCAAAACCCAAGCAACCCTATGTTGTTGCCTCTAAAGCACTCTCTCAAGTAACCTGTCACCCCTTGCTCACCACATGCAATACACACATCACACACACACACACACACACACACATTATCTCAAGGACAAAATAATTCTTTTTATAAGAGTTCCCACATTTAAATTTCAAAAAGTGGTCTGCTGCACCAACCCCAACCCAAATTAAAATGGTGAAGAGTAAAGGTCACTGGCAGTGCTTGGAGAATAGGCAAGTCTTACTCCTGTCGTAGAAGCCCTGAGAGATTTGCAGATTCAGCTAACATTCCTGTCCACAGACTCTGAATCCAGAGTATCAAGAAAGGTATTTCTAATGGGGATATGTGAGAAGAATGAGGTCAGAGAACACTTCGCTTCCTCAGTCTAGAATTCTAAGTGGTATAATTGATCCAAAAGACTCTTCATAATGGAGCCTATGTAGTAATGGCAAATGCTGGAAAGTTGCTTTTAGTCTAGATTCTAATGTTGCCCAGATTGGTAATCTAGAACAAGGTAACTAACTTCTCTGAGATCTGTTCTCTCATTCATAAAATTAGGAGTTTGGTTAAATGATCAATAAGATGCCATTCTGTTTATTTCTTTTTTCATTAAATGCACGCTGATTGAATATCTATGCTGTGTCAGGTATTGTGGAAGGCACTGGAATAAAATCTTTTTAATGTTAATTTAAATTAAATGTGAGAGAGACAGAGAAATGTTCCATACCTTCAGGAGTTCACATTATGGCTGGGGAGATAGATGTACAAATAAATAAATGCATTGTGTAATAATAATCATGTATACAGAAGAAACGCAAAGGAAGGAATTTTTTCTGGTGGAAGAGTTGGAGAATCTTCAGAGAGAAAGAGATGCTTAAGCTGGATCTGAAGGTGAATAAAGCTGAGAAGGGCTTCCCGCCAACAGGGAGCAGAGCAAGTGAAGACAGGCTTAGGGAAACAGACTTGGTAATGCTTAGAACATGCGGTGATGAGGAGAGACAATAGCTCCTGGAGATGCAGGAGCCAGGCTATGCAGAGCCAAGTTAGCCTCGGTGAGACGATCAAGTCACTCAGAGTTGTAGACAGAGGAGAAACATGATCAGCTCTTCATTCAGTAAACTTCACTCTGGTTAACATAGGTAGTATAGCCTGGAGGAGCCCAGGACTGGAGGTGGGAGCTCACTGAGAAATGAAGATCACTATAGGATGCCAGAGGAGCTAGAGTCTGAACAAAGGCAGGCTCCATGGAGATGGAGAGGAAAGTGCGAAGTTAACAGCCTTTCAGGGAATGCAATGTATTTATTTATTTAACAAACATTTACATAACATTTACTATGTGCCAAGCCCTATTCTAAGCCCTCAAAAATATTAACTCATTTAATCATCACACCAAACCTATGATGTTAGAATTATTATCCTTATGCTATGGATGAGATGAATATGACACCAACAGTTTAAGTCACTTACTCAAGGTCCCACAGCTCATGAATAGATAGTCTTCCCCTTGAATCTATGTTCTTAACCGCGAACATTAATACCAGTAATATACACTGTCAAGATTGACTCCCAAGAGTCAATGGCTTAGTTGACTACTGGATAGATGGCCATGCCATTTACATCCTGACAGGAAAAAGAGCAGATATTGGGAGAAAGACCAAGTTTTGGGGGGAGTATGTTAATCAAGGCACCTGTGACATCATGGTGGAAAAGCCCAGCAAGGAGATGGGCAGGTGGGTGTGGAGCAGAGAGGAGAGTTCTGGGCTGGAGATCCAGATTTGGAAGTCATCTGTGTACACATGACAGTGGTCGTCAAGTGGGTGACATCAACAGTTCACCACGATCACTGGTGTG
Organism: Lipotes vexillifer; assembly: GCF_000442215.2. Lineage (NCBI taxonomy): Eukaryota > Metazoa > Chordata > Mammalia > Artiodactyla > Lipotidae > Lipotes > Lipotes vexillifer. The sequence goes on from NW_006791298.1 coordinate 371,785, forward strand.
GCCCATGTGACATGGAAGGTGGTGCTCTTCAAGTGGCACATCTGGTTCTGGTTGCATGTCAAGAGCTGTTCTCCATTTCCTATGCAATGTTTGTTATTCTGCTAGTTGTGAACTAACTGTTGTCTAAGGATAGGGCTATTTTCACCCAAGAGCCATGCTTGTAAGTATTCCAAAACACACAAAAATCATGAGCAATTGAGTTGGTAAGAGGAAACAGAACTTTGATAGAGAATCTATAATAAGCATTTGAGGCAGATGAAACCTCTAGCAAGACTTGATTTCATAAAGTCCTCCTTTGTAATCCTGTTCTTTAATATTTAAAACCTACATGTAATAATTGGTACAAAATGTCAGCACTGTAATTTGGTCAGGCTGGTTCTGTATTTACATTTCTTTTATTAAAAATTTAGTGAAAATGAATAATTTAAGAAAGACCAGAGCTTAAAGACTTTTGCAGAGACAAGTTAAATGTAGAACTCTCGTCTACTGAATAATAACTATAAACACTTAAAAATTAGGGTATTTTGCTTTCAGAGTTCAAAGAATTCTGACATGATTTAATGGAAAGCAGAGAAAACACTCAGTGACTGCAGGTTAAGTCACTTCATTTACATGCACCTCAGTTTACTCTTCGGTCATCACAAATAAATACATGAAGTGTTTTGATATGTGTCAGGCATTGCCTTCTATACCTTCTATGCCTTCTATCCAGTCTCATTAAGATCTCACAACTGCCAGACAAAGGCAAAATTATTGTCTTCATTTTATGGATGATAGTTCAGAGAGGGGAATTCACTTGTCCAAGCTCATTCAGTGAATAAATGACAAAAATGAGGACCCTTTCCCCAAACCCTGTACCAAGTCTACATACAGTTTGCCCAGTAATCAAAGTCTCTCAAACTCCAGGGCCCAGCTGTTTTCTTGATGTTAATACTATTTCTCTTGCTCTCTGGAAGGCCTGCAAAGTATTCTTGAACTACCCTATCTTTCCCATCCTTCCAGACATCATCTCAGGGCCCACCTCCCCACCGACTCCAGCCCATACCAGTTCCTTTTTTGGCTCTTCCCTGGTTTGCCTGCACCACTCACACCACTCACATTGTCATTTGGGACCATAGGCTTCCCATGGGTAAGTCCTGCCTTTCCCATATCACTGTAATCCCTTTTCAGCCTGAACTTACCAGCTCCTTGCATTGTGGATCTCACTTGACTTGTTTAATGTTATTGTCAAATTAGCTGAAAAGTGGTTGTTGGGGGTCTCTAAGGGAGACCACAGTGTATGGCACCCCTCTTCTCTTCCTGACTCTTGAACACATTGAGAAGTAAGCAAAAGAGTGGCAGATGACAGTCAAAAGTTCAGCTATAGTGCCTGAACTGATAGATTAGAGGATCAAAATGGCTTTCCTAGCACTGAAAACATAAACCTGGCAACATAGGCTCAGTTACAGCACATTAGCCAGGGGAAGCAGGCTCAGATGACACTCAAAACGTGGCTAAGGAGAAGAGAAATTAACTGGAAAAAAGAACAGAGAACCTCCAGTTATTCTTACCTAATATTTTCATAATGGCTTGACACCTCTCTCAAGACAGAGCAATTCCATAAGAAAGGGAGACTAAGAATATGAATAAGGCAAGGTGTAGGG